>NC_056750.1:469578634-469721134 GCF_019279795.1 Protopterus annectens
TTATAAGTTGCGCAACATAGAATGATTTCCTCACCACTGTAGATACGTGATGATCAAAGGCTAGATTACTATGTGTGTCCCTAAGTCCAAGTATACTGGGTCAACTCTAAGGGGTATGTTGTCAATATGATAAGTTACCAGGGATGGATGACTTCCCAAAGGATATTATTATGTATTTCTTGGCATTTAGTTTTAGTCCATGACTCTGACACCAGTTCTTTGCCTGTGTCAGCCCTCCTGGAGAATATTTGCGTCAGTGTGAGATTCAATGACAGCTCCTAATTTGCAATCATCTAAACATTTAGGCAGCCAGAGACCACTGACATTGGCCTTGACATCTGAGAAGTAAATGCCAAAAAGGAGCGATCCAAGGACTGATCCATATGTCTAACAGTTTTGACAGACCCAATGACTTTTTGGCACAAGGCTTTTCCTCCGAGGCTCACCTGCCACAAGATGGTGGTGTCCATGGAGACAATCCACCATTGTCTCCGGATACAGTATCCATCATGGGTGTGGATGGCCAAGGTCATAGTCACACAATCACAAAGCCAGGGCCATGGCACTATCAATGCAACTTCTGATAGAAGCAGCTCTCATGGATGTATACATGTAGGCAATGTGCAGCTAGACTGAGCCACAGTGGTGCAACTACTGCTGAAGCTGCATACCAGCATACACACACACATACATATCACTATTGCACTCATAGCCACACATGGTCAAACCCCCAGTGTAAGTGGTCCATATACAACACTTCTCAATAACCCCCCAGGCCACATCTTACACACACACTGTTGAAAGAAAAGTTCACTTGGTAGAGCATTCACAGATTTCCCTGTAAAAGACATTGCATACTTGTTCTCCCTCACCCACCTGCGCAAATGATGATAACTCTAACCTACTATTTTGTGCTCTGTTATCTGGGTTGCCTATGTCTGATGCACAGTGTGACCAGACTATGCATGGACAAGCATATTCTGGTGTTGAATTCACCATTTTTAGTAGAATGTATATTCTCTGCTAAGGGCTGAAGCTGTGTGCATACCACTGCCTCTTTTCCAGTGCATACTATGCCTACCTCCATCTTGCATGCTCATCCCCTGCTGCTGGCTCCTCCACTGACTTCTCATCTGGCTCTGCCTCCACCAACTGATGTGCTGGAAGATGTTTAACTATAAGAGTTTTACAACGAATCATAACTCTGGCATGAAACAATGTGGCTTTTGCCCATATTGTTACATAATAGAAGAAGGAAGTAAAATATCACTAAATGGTACCCAAATATTAATTAAGGGTAAGTTCAATTGTAATACTAGAGGAGTAGTCTATGTGGCAAAATGCCAAGCATGCCCTTCCTTTTATATAGGAAAAACAGACAGGAGATTAAGAGATAGAATAGTTGAACATCTTAGAAGTATTAAAAATAAAAGGGAGGTCAATGCTCTGGCAATACATATAGCAATGTACCCGGATCATAAATATAAATTTAAATTTAAATTTAAATTTAAATTTAATTTAATGTCATACAGCAGGTCCAACAAGATGATAGAGGGGGGGGCCACATAATTTACAGTTGGAAAAGATGGAATTAATGTGGCAATTAAGGCTTAATGCATTCGTAAAACCAGGATTGAATGACAAATGTTCCATTATGTGTTTATTGAAATTAAAAAGTTTAGAAAGATGAATCATAACAAAATAAAACAAAACAAAATAAAATAAAATTATTTAAGGTAACAAGATCTGTATAGTAGTTTTGTTTACAAGATTAATTTTGAAATAAGAAATAATAACAATAATAAATAAATTTTCAAATTTAACAGAAGAGTAAATTTCATAGATAAATTATAGTATATTATAGTATACTAACTTTATAAAAAGTATGAATGGTCCTGGTCTCATTTAGGAAGAAATACATATAGATATACATATATTGATATATATATATATATATATATATATATATATATATATATATATATATATTCGTTTTTTAATATTATTATCATTCTGCTATTTTTGGTGTTCAATATGTATAGATGATTTTAGAATTATGTATATATACGTCTATACATATACATATACACATATTTTACACAGTTTTCCTAATGTAATCTATGAAACATATCATTATACAAATGTATTTTATGTAATAATACGTGTGGGTTGATTGTAGGTTTTATTTGAGTGGAGATGTCCCTTTAAATAATAAAAGGGACGTCATGTTTTTAAAGTATTTTGGCACAATTTTTAAATGTTTAAATTGATGGAGTATAAATATAACTGTTTGGATTTTTTAACGTGATTTCATTTCTGAAGAAGTCCTTTATCTGAAAAGGACGAAAAATGTATGTTCACTATTTTTAGCATTTAAATCAGTATTAAAGGCGTTCCTGGATCTATGCCCATGGTTATTCTTAATTTTCATTAGTTTTGTCAAGTTTCGGTGTTGCCTTGCAAGTATCATATTGATATGACATGAGTCTGGAGCATTTCTCCCCAGGCCTCTGCTGAAAATAGGCTCTGTCCTTGCCAGACTTTCCCAGTAAAAAATTTTAAATAAATCAATAAATAAACAATATTGTGTAGCATTACACACATTGAAGAGATTTTAGCACATATGGTAGGGGCATATGGCAGGCACCAGCAAATAACTCCAGGTAGTGAGAGTATGCCTTCAACAGTCCAAACACATGCTGCACAATGACCCTGGTTTGTAATAGTGTATAGCTGCATCCCTGATCTGTCTCAGTCTGTGGATTTTTAATGGGTTTCTTCAGCCAGGGCTCGAGGTCATATCTGATATCACCAATAAGATTTCCTGGTGAAAGTCACCTCCCCCCCATAAATCATTGACAAAAGCCATACATGTCTTATATGTAAGAGTTGTGGTAACTGCCTGGTGGTCTGCAGACATATTGTAGATGATATACTGTGTATTATAGACCACCTGGCAATTAATGGAATAATATAAGACGCAAAGCTTTCGGGAATAACCCTTTCTCAATTCTGAATACAGACATACACTAAGCAACTGCTTTTATACAAGCCAAAGAGTCATGTGACTGCAGCCAAAGTCACATGACATATTTAAAATATATATATTTGATGAAAACTTTATGTATACATATATATACACATGCAAGTATGCATATAATACATTTTTCTTTCTCAAGTATATAAATACAAAAGTACATAGAAATACACATAAATATAAAATACTCATTTCATATTGCGTTGTAGTCCAACAAGGATAGGTTTAATGCTGACAGTACTATTAATTATCCACTGATATTCTTTAGTCTCAAGGAAATTATTAATATCACCACATCTACTCGAAGGCACAACCAAATCTATAACCCTAAATCTAAATGTATGTAGGTCACCATAAGTCTCAATATGTTTAAATAAAGCATTCTGAGCACACTGCCTCCTGATTTCTGACTTGTGCTCAATAATCCTATCCTTAAATCTACATGATGCCATGTATACCACGTTGGTAGAGGTTTATATGAAAATTATATGTATGATGTGTTTTCTTATGCACATATTTAGTAGATTCCAAAACATTGACCAGGTCAGAACAACAGAAGCAGTGATGACATGGATAAGTACCAAAATAGGATACAGAACATATAGGTCTATCAAGAACCAATTTTGAAGGAGAGCAGAAATCCTTGTAGCATAGCATACTTTTGAGGCTTCTCATATTTCTAAAACTAAAAAATGGTTTATCACCTAGCAATTTCATAAGTTCATTAAAATAGGCCAATACTTATAAATTGTACGCTTAACAAGAGTAAAGTATTTTATATTTATATTTATGTGTATTTCTATGTACTTTTGTATTTATATACTTGAGAAAGAAAAATGTATTATATGCATACTTGCATGTGTATATATATATAGTTTTTTAAAGTTTTCATCAAATATATATATCATGTGACTTTGGCTTCTCAACATTCTTTGTGTGACTTTTTGGATTATTTGCAGTTTGATTTTCTTCACATTTGCTATTCTGCTGGATTGTTGAGTAACTATATTTGGTAGCCTTTTTTGCAGCCTGTTACTTAACATTGAATGTATGGAATCACTACAGTCTCTGTTCATGCAAGAGGTGAATCCTTTGCTGGATTTTGTTCCTGTCAATGCTCCTGAGAATGGAACGCATGTCAACTTGTCAACTTGGACAATTTCTCTAAAGGTGACATTGATACTTTCAATTATAAAATTGCACTATTTGAACGTAAAGTAGGTTCATACAAACGTTTTCAGTGGCAGAGGTTCAGTTTCTCTGCATATCTTAAAATGGGGATAGTCCCTCGGGGACTAAGGATACTAAAAATGCCATCTTATGGGAATGTATATCCCGAGTTACTCAAAAGATGGCAGCAAATGAACCTGAAGCTTAGTTTAGATTATATGTCACTGATGAATGAATACTTTATGTCTGTTGAACAAGAACTGAAGACTGAGATCACTAAATTAGATGAAGAGTTGAAATCTCTCACTTGTTTCTCAGAAATGTCTTCAAAATATAACTCTTTATTTCGTAAATTTCGTGAATTAGATGACAAACTCGAGTTAGTTAAAAAAAGAAAACTTTCTCGAGATATTAATGACTTCCAGTTGGGTCACATCTTCTCTTGGCCAAGGAATGACACAAGAGAATTAACATCAGAAATACCTGGCAATAATAATAATAAAAAAACTTTTTCCAGCACTTCCATCAGAGCGCTGGATGTTTTTCAGTCTTCTACTTCAAATTTGACTATTGGCGCCAATTCTATGGTAAAGGACACTGCCACTTTAAACTCCATTGAAGCTACAGTCACCGCCTCCTCTAACGCAACACAACACTGCTGTAATGGCGCCGTTATGGATACATCAGCTACTGCCTTGAGTTAAAACTCACCAGTCTACTTTAAACTTCATGAGAAACGGGTTTCAGAGAAAAACGGTGTGGTGTAGGATTCTCTGAAAAAAGGGAACCCTCTTTTTCGAAGCAAGAAACCCTGTCAACAAAGCGCAAGCACGACAGTCCACTGAGGCAAGGCAAGAATGCCTGCAAACAGTAAGAGGCGTTTTAAACCTCTCTTTTGTTTTGAGTGTCCCTTCTTTCAAAGGGGTTAAGCTTTATACCTATGGTTAATTTAGACTTGGTTGGCATCATCACTGATTTAAAAATGTTCGTGAGGAACTTAAATTTGAAACTCTTGTTTAATGCTAACACTGATTACAGCAGTATTCTTAGAAAACGTAGTACTTTTATACCTGTAAATGTACCGATTACTACTGCCTTTTCTAATGTATGTGAAGCTGATTTTAGGCAACAATTTAATATTCATGATAGGTTGTTTACCTATAATATAACTTATGAACAACATCTTGCACTGCAGAATTTAAAAAGAAATGATGAAATCATCATTAAACAGGCCGACAAAGGTGGTAGTATTGTGATTATGGATAGGACTTGCTACAACTTATCAATGGAGAAGTTATTGGTGGACCAATTGTCTTTTAAAAAAATTAGTCTGCTAGATGTTAAGAAACATATTACTGATGTTAACTTATCCATATATGATATGCAGTTTAATAATAATATTAGTCTAGAATTGTTTCATTTTTTCTCCGTACCATGTCCCATTACACCTCAGTTATATGGACTTCCAAAAATACATAAATGCTTGTTAGATCCTCCTATGAGGCCTATCGTCTCTGGTAATGGATGGGTCACCGAACCTGTTTCGGTGTACCTCCAGAAGCAATTATTTCCTTTTTTGGATAAATGCAACTTTGTTATTAAGGACACTGGTGACTTTCTTTTTAAATTATCAAATTGGTACTATAGTGAACCACGGAATTTGGACGAATTTTTATTTGTTACCTTAGATATTGTCTCATTGTTCACGGTTATCCCTAACTTGTATGGTGTAGAGTCTATAAGAAAGTTTTTGACTGTTGAAAAATCTCTAACATGTGATTCCATTCAAAATATTTGTCAACTACTGGATTTAGTACTTAGTCATAATGTATTTATTTTTAACCAACAACCATATTTGCAGGTCAACGGGGTTGCCATGGGCACAAATCTTGTACTATATCAGTGGGAACTGGATAATATGCATGATGGTAATGACTTTTTGGATGCACGTATTGTGTTTTATCAGCGTTTTGTTGATGACTGTTTTTTAATTTGGAATGGCTCTAGGGACAGTTTAGAACAATATCTTTTATACCTGAATAATACCACAGCCTTTTTAAAATTTAAATCAACTATTACTAGCAAAGAGGCTTCTTTTCTTGATGTTAGTATCTTTTCTAAAAATGGAATTTTAAATACATCTGTTTTCAAGAAAGAGACATATGTAGGCAGATATGTACATGCGGACAGCATGCATGCCCCACATGTTTTTCGAGGTGTGGTCAAGTCTCAATTTATTAGAGTGAGCAGACTTAATACGGATGATACTATTTTTAGTGAACAGTTAAATGATACATTTAAAGATTTTCTTGATTGTGGCTGTGAAATGACTATTTTGAATGAATTAAAAAATTATGTGTCTGTTAGCAGAGACTCACTATATACCCCATATTTTAGAAATCCATATCTTGTAAACCATGATATTATAACAAGCTTAACCATTAATCCTGGTGTACAAAGATTTAGATATGTAACTAGTTTTGCTAGTAAGGTTACTCTAATTTATAAGTATTGGCCTATTTTAATGGCATCGCCTGAACTTATGAAATTGCTAGGTGATAAACCATTTTTTAGTTTTAGAAATATGAGAAGCCTCAAAAGTATGCTATGCTACAAGGATTTCTGCTCTCCTTCAAAATTGGTTCTTGATAGACCTATATGTTCTGTATCCTATTTTGGTACTTATCCATGTCATCACTGCTCCTGTTGTTCTGACCTGGTCAATGTTTTGGAATCTACTAAATATGTGCATATGAAAACACATTATATATATAATTTTCATATAAAAGCCACCTGTACCTCTACCAACGTGGTATACATGGCATCATGTATTGCATGCCCTGCATACTACGTTGGTAAGACTACACGTAGACTTAAGGATAGGATTATTGAGCACAAGTCAGAAATCAGGAGGCAGTGTGCTCAGAATGCTTTATTTAAACATATTGAGACTTATGGTGACCTACATACATTTAGATTTAGGGTTATAGATTTGGTTGTTCCTTCGAGTAGATGTGGTGATATTAATAATTTCCTTGAGACTAAAGAATATCAGTGGATAGTACGCCTAGGAGCTGATAGCCCCCCTGGCATTAATAGTATTGTCAGCATTAAACCTATCCTTGTTGGACTACAATGCAATATGAAATGAGTATTTTATATTTATGTGTATTTCTATGTACTTTTGTATTTATATACTTGAGAAAGAAAAATGTATTATATGCATACTTGCATGTGTATATATATGTATACATACTTTTTAATAGTTTTTTTAAAGTTTTCATCAAATATATATATATTTTTTTGAAATGTATTTTAAATATGTCATGTGACTTTGGCTGCAGTCACATGACTCTTTGGCTTGTATAAAAGCAGTTGCTTAGTGTATGTCTGTATTCAGTATTGAGAAAGGGTTATTCCCGAAAGCTTTGCGTCTTATAAAGTTTTGTTCTCAACATTCTTTGTGTGACTTTTTGGATTATTTGCAGTTTGATTTTCTTCACAATTAATGGAATAATGCCATTTATGGTTCACAGTCTTCCTTCTCACATCACCAGGTGGTGTCTTTTATTTCAATGTAGGCACAGTCTATGGCCCCAATACCTTAGGAAAATGGGCTATATCACAAAAGTTCTACATGGTGTTGTCTTTCACCTCTGTGGTACTTGCAAGTCATATACACTCCCCTGCATGGTACAGCATGGCATCGAAAAGCTTATGGGATATTTGAGAGGGAGATGCCTGAGATACCCCCACTGTATCCCCATTTGGTCAATGACAGGTCTTTAGCTAGAGTATTTAATGCCACACTTTCCTTGGTATTCAGTAGGATAGGTATCCATGACTCCAAGAAACCAGCAGATGAGGCTGACACTTACCTACCACCTCCTGCTGTGTCCCAAGCCACAAGGCACAAGTCCATAATGATGTCCCTGTCATGGAGTCCATGAAATGTTAAGTACAGCTGAATGAATTCACACCTCCAAGGGTGGCATCAAGCATCACCATGACATACCCTAATAGTGTAGCAAGTTCAAGCATTTTTTCCATAGTTCCCCTGCATGAACACAAGGATTTTGCTATGGTCATTGCCACTGGTGTTAGAGCACCATGTTCTGGTATTCATACATTTCTGAATCTTTCCACCATCTTGTTTTAACTTATTTACATACTGGAGCCCTTCATTTTAATACTGTTGCTTATTAGCATCTGCCATTAGTATATACCATGACCCTCCAATACTCCCGCTGATTGGGTTTCTGAATCCCATACATCCTGAGTGCAGCCATTCATCACACACAGTTGTCTACTGTAGTGCAGTTAACATTTCTATCTAATCACGATGGTGCTTGTGCTCTGGCTAGATCTATTTTGTTAACAAGCTGATATACATTTACTGAGAAAGAAAGGCAGCTGGATTAGAACAGAACTAACAAATGGAAATGGCTATTATAACAGAACTGCACTGTAATAAACTTATATTCTTGGTTATTACACAAGCTGTTGTGATTTGCAATAATACAATTAGATGACAAACAACAGTGCACTAACCCCCTAGATCCCTGTTAGTAATCATTTTTCAGTATGTAACTGTTTCCAGTGTATTACAATTAAAACAGTGTTACTGCTTCATCCATTTGACATACTGAACCATAAAGACTAATGTTTTCTCTTCATAACAGATTGATTTTGGCACTTAATTGAAAAAAGCAATTTGCAGACTAATATGCTACTATGCAGCTGTTAACTTCAGTTGAATTGATTATTTGTTTTGATCCACTTCATGACTGGGAATATTTATTTCAATTCAACAGAGAAAGAAAATATAGTAGTTGCAGTACATCATTCTTGTTTGAATTTTAGTATGTAATTGTGCATAATTTAAACTCAGGAAAATAAGTAATCACCACATTGCTGGAATAATTGAAACTTCCAGGTGGATATTTGTATATTGAGTTCTTAGTCCAGTTCTGACATATTCAATTGCATTTTCTTTACTTTCTAATAAAGTATTGTTTTCTGCATATTAATAGTATTTATAATACACTTAAAGATATAGCTCAGTGAAATAAAAGTATGGTGTTTACAGGAATGCTTTAGTCATTGCCCTTTACTCTTTGGTTTGTTGTTGGGGCCCATTTTCACATCTTAGGTTGATTCCTCTGCCCTATTCTAACCTGAATCATCACCTATGGGTACACTATATCTCAGTTTTATATATATAAAGTACAGTAATATCACATGGCTTTAACATGTAATCAACATGAACAGAACATTGAGAATGTTCAGATTAAATCAATATGCTATAACGTCTAGATTTGTTTGTTTCAGAAAACATGTGCACCTGACGCTGCAAAAAATTACAATATTATCCCATAGTGGGGAAACTGTAGTCAAATGACATATTAGATATATGTAAAATAATAAATAGGTATACTAAAACATGCAGCAAATACCGCAGATAACATATCCACAAAATGCATGTTGTGAATGATGAAGACACTGACAATATAATAGTCCTGTATTTCAGAAGAAGCAGTAGATTAACTTTGGAGTTTATGGAGGGGACTGCATTTAAAATCTACGAGTTTCATAACCAAAATTACCTGTACCATTATATGAGCTGTAACTAGGAAAAACTACAATTGTCTAATCCTATAAAGAAATGATAACTGAAAGCAATTGAGTGACATGTGACTGCTGTTTATTGTAGCACGCACATTTGTCATCCAGGAAAATTCATATAAGAATTCTTCAGTCCTGCATACTGTAAGCAAACCTCTAATTGTTTTAGTTCATATATATGTATGTATGTATATACACATCACAGTATGAGAAATGCACATATACTGCTTATAAATAAAACAGTAACATTCAGCTTGCTAAAGATAAGAACGATGACTGAATAGTGCCATTGTAACAAAGAACAATTAAAAGCACATAAAGATTCTGCATGCTTTGCATTCTTCTCGATTCCACTAGGAAATGCAGAGGTCATACTTTGAATTTGACTTTACATATTCTAAATATTAATCAATTGCCTTTCGAAGTGGCAGCTGAATAAAAAAATGCACATTTATACATAATAATGTTGCACCAGTAATTTGTAACCAGAATAACCTGAAAAGATCTTTCGCAGTAAACCTGAAATGTACTAGTTGATGAAAATGAACAATGTCTTTGCAATTATGCAGTGTTTTTGCTATTTTATAAATTTTGCATTTACTAAGAACACTACTAAGAACAAATTTATATCTCAGTCATAGAAGCAAGCCATGCTACTGGTTTTGCCAAAGGGGAGTAGAGACCTATATTGGTTGTTCTCTTATAGATCAATATCCTTAATTAACTAGGAGTACACATTATTTGTGTCCATCATGACAGTGATATTAGGAAACTGTATGCTGGAGTTAAGCGACAATTATCAATGTGAATTTGTGGGTGGGTGGCAAAGCAGACATTGGACAATACATTAAATTAAGCACTGGATTACTGATGAGGCCTGCACAGGAAAATGTTGTTGCTGTTGAAGTAATAGTACTACTGAATGAAAAGAAGGTATTTGGATTTTCAAACTTATTTAATGCCTGACTGTGGTAATATACTCTGATTCAATAGCTCAGGTAAAGGTACAGCGTGGTCTTTCACTCACTTTAAACTGTTATGAGGGATCCATTGGCTGCCTCTGTCACTAGTTTTATATGCCCGTTTTCTAGACCCATTCACTGTAGTGATATAAAAAATCAGTGAGAAGGGGAGACAAGACAGAGACAGTAAGGTAAAAATGGAGCTCCTACATTAATAGCATATAGCCAACTAAGAGACCAGATGGCTTAATGGTTAGGTCTTCGCCTGCCATGCATAAGGTGCAAGGTTCAATCCTGACCGCCAACCAATGTCTGTTAGGCATTTGCATGTCCTCCCTGTGTCTCCATGGGGTTTCTCCCATGTCCAAAAAAAAAAAAAAAAAACATGCTCAGTGTTTCCATCACAAACTCACCAATGAATGTAGCTGTGTGCAGCAGCACAGACTCTACATGGTGCCCTATGGGGGAAGAGTTGTACAGACCAACTGCTTTAGGCATCTACTGTGGTGCACAGTATCCTCAAGATAGGAGAACAAAGGTCAGAGACTGTGTGCCATGGCAGGGTTAGCCACTCAATGGTGTAAAATATAGCTTTAGGTAATTTGGTCATGTTGACTAATGTCGGCAAAAATGGGCATGGGTAGTTACCAGTGATATATGAGTTGAGGACCCGGCCTAGTCTGACCCACGCCAGGGACCCTTGCTAACAGTGGGAGGGGTATATGTGCCCCTATTGGCCAGTGTGTGCCCGCCATAAAGTCCAGCAGGCCTGGATCAATAAGCTACTGGCTGGCCGGTGTCTAGTTGCCCAGCCTGGGTTACCTGGGATAGCTCTGTTGAGCGAAAGCCTGATGTAAAACCAACCAACCTGCCAAACATGAACTGGGAATTGCTATGCTTAATGTAGGTTCACTGACAGGGTGTAGCTTGGAAGTGGATAACTTGATGAAACGGAGGAGGCTGGACATCCTATGTATCCAAGAGATGAGATGGAAGGGCAGTGCAGCAAAGTCACTTGGCTTGGGATCCAGACTCTACTACTCAGGTGGGGGCCAGGCTAGAAATGGTGTAGGAATTGTGGTGAAAGAGAGGCTTCAGAAGGCAGTGAGGGATATCATCAGAATTAATGACGGACTCATGGCAATCATACTCCAGTGTAATGATAGGGCAGTATTCATAATCTCAGCCTATGCCCCACAGCAGAGCTATGATATTGAGGAAAATGGCTGGCAAATGACTTGAGAGTAGCCAACAGATGGTTCGGAAAGAGAGACAGTCACAAGATCACATAAAGTGTGGCCAGCATGCCACTCAGGTAGACTTCCTCCTAGTAAGGAAAAGGCACTGGGGTAGAATCCATGATTGCAAAGTCATCCCCAGTGAAACAGTTGGCCCACAGCATAAACCATTAGTTGCCATAATCAGCTGCAAGCAGTGGTCAGAGAAGGCTCTAAGGTCAACAGAGACCAGGCTGAAGACCTAGAAGTTGACGGGAGAGAAAGTACAGTAGTTTAAGGAATTACTCAAGGCTCTAGCACCCCAAGAAGAGGAGGAAATAAATGGAGCTGAAGAAGAGTGGCAGCACCTAAAAACAGCATGTGTTAGGACTAGAAAAATATATGTCGCCGAGCCAGGTATGGAAATAAGGTGCATAAGGAAAGCTGGTGGTGGAATGCAGAAGTCCAGGAAGTCATCAAAAGAAAGAAAGAGTGCAGGAAGGAGTGGGAGATAGAAAAGACTGACCAGGCTAGGAAGGACTACTGGTTAGCTAACAAAGAAGCTAAGAAAGAAGTTGCAATAGCATAGAATTGGACATCAGAGGCATTGTACCAACTTCTGGAAAGTGACTCAGTAAGGGGCACAAAGAAACTATATCGGGTTGCAAGGCAAAGACAGAAAGATAAAGAAGATAGTCAGACTCCCTTCATAAGGGATGCCAGCAACAGCCTGCTCACCAGTCCACATGACATCAAAGGCAGATGGAAGGAGTATTTCCAGCAGCTTCTGAATGAAGAAAACCCTACAGAAGCTGCACTGTACAGAATGATGAGAGAAGAAGGGGAGTCCACCTTAGAAGAAGTAAGAACAGCACTAAGGAAGATGAATTCAGGGAAAGCAGCAGACTCAGATGAGATCACAGCAGATATGATAAAGATGCTGGGGAGATAGGGGAGAAATGGCTCCTGACGGTACTAATAGCAGTGTGGAGAGAAAGGCGTATCCCAGATGATTGGAGAATAAGCATACTTGTGCCAGTGTACAAGAACAAAGGGAACATCCATGATTGTGAGCAGTACAGAGACATCAAACTTCCACCACATTGCATTGCAAATACGTAGTGTAGTAGAATGTAAGATGGCAGATGAGCAGTTTGGATTCAGATCAGGATGCACAATTGAGATGATGTTTACACTGAGACAGATACTTGAGAACAAGCAAGAGATGAGGAGAGAGTGCAACTGGGCATTCATAGACTTGAAGAAAGCATATGACAAGGTCCCAAGAAAACTGATCTGGGCAGTACTGTGGTGGTTTGAAGTCCAAGAAACATTAGTAGAATTAGTGCAGGCTATGTACAAGGACCCAGTGACTCAAGTACGAACAGTGTTTGGCCTCACAGAAGGGCTCCCAGCAGGAGTGTGTGTACATCAGGGTTCAGCTCTGAGCCCACTGCTGTTCATACTGGTGATGGACTATATTAGCAAACAGGTTGGAGGGGATGGATCAACAAAGCTGCTGTATGCAGACGATGTGGCAGTACAGGCAGACTCTGAGCTAGAACTTCAGCAAAGGACAGGAGAATGGAATGCAAATATGAAGGCACATGGTCATACATTGTTTGCATGCTTGTTGTTTGTTTGCTTGTTATTTCCCTGAAACGCTAATTCCACCTAAAACACGGCTTTTCAGGACTTCTGTGGATCCCTAGTGATATCTGCATTGCTTACTGTACTTATTTCCTTGTTTCGCTTGAAAGAAAGTTACTGTTTCTCGTTTTTGCATTTAAGTTACCTGTAACACATTGCATTTAAGTTACCTGGCACTTGCTCACTAAAGCAATTATATAAGTCAGCACTAAAAAAATTAAAAGCACTACACCCTCACAAACTCCCCTTGAGTACCTTATTCCCCATTGGCCCTTTTTTTCAATTATAAAGGAATTCCCAATACTATTCTAGCATGTCCAAAGGTCAGTTGTCAATCTCCTCTCCGGTCCAGCTGGTGAATCTGGGAATCTTGAGGCAATGTTACAACTGTCTCATGTACACAGACAACCCTCTCCTCCTCCCAACAAATTCCAACACATGTGAGAGATGCAATCATATAGCCAAACTGGAGGCTAAGCTCTCTCAACTCAGTACTGGCGTAACCAGTCAGGAGGAGAAGGAAACCACACTCACTACAATTCCAGTCTCACATAGACCTACCACGACAGCAAACCAAACACATAAACACACAAAAACATACTCAGAGGCTCTAAATAAAAATCTGTCTAAGCAGCAGAGACCTCCAAAGCAGACACCCAAGCAACCGCTACCCCAAAACAAAACACGTGCAACACATAACTCACAAAGCCAGTGTGCCAAACAGTCACAGCCCTTAAGGCTAAACAACACACCTGATACACTTGTAATAGGTGACTCTATCGTCAGGCACACTGATGTCCCACTCACCAGGCTGAACAAGGAGAAGGTCACAGTGAGCTGCCTGTCAGGCGCTAGGATCCGCCACATAACACAAGCACTCAGGTCACTCCAAGGCAAGTACAAATATGAGTCAGTCATTGTCCATGATGGTGTGAATGACCTGAGATGTACCTCCCTGGACTACATGAAAAGAGACATAGAGGAGCTCTCTGAGCATGTAGCCCAGGCTAGTATGACCCTGACCTTGAGTAGCATCTTACCCTCACCAAGAATGATGCCACAATATGAAGACAAGATGATCAATTTCAACAACTGGCTTAAGTATTGGTGTCATTCAAAGGAGATCCAATGCCTGTCAGCCCGGGATGACATGCTCGACAAGCCACAATGCTTCGCTAGGGACAGCTCGCACCTGTCACTTTTGGACATTGGCAAAGGCTCTTGCTTCCCCCATAGTGCTTTTTTTAGGCAAGGCTCAAAAGACAAACCCACCTCCATAGGTATCACAAGGGATAAGAAACTAAGAGTAATGCTACTCCACGCCAGAAGTCTAAACCTCAAGATGCATGCACTCAAAACTCTCCTTAGCATGGAGAACATCGATATCTGTGCAGTAACAGAAACCTGGTTCAAGGCTCCCGAGAGCACCCCAGCACTACCAGGTTATACCTCATACCATGCTTTTCAGCCCCAAAACTTGGACCGAACCACAAAAGGAGGGGGAGTATCAATATTCGTCAAAGATACCCACACCTCCAGGTTGGTGGCACAGCACAAAGCATCAGAGACTATCCATGTGCAACTAACAGTGGGTAAAACTGCCTTCCAGTTTATAGCCTGCTACAGACCACCCTCCCAAACCCAGGAACCCCACTCAGCTTTCCTGAGAACACTGGAAAATATGAAGGTCTCCCCAAACACCATTATATTGGGCGACTTCAACTACCCAACATAGACTGGGAGCATTACTCTAGCTCCAACACCCTAGCCCAAAGGTTCCTAGAATTTATAAACTCAAATGCTATGGAACAACTTGTTACCACTCCCACAAGAGGGGAAAACATACTGGACCTGATCATCACCAACATGAGGACTCTATGCTCCAGACCAGAAGTGTATCCCTCACTGGTAAGATCAGACCATAAACTAATCTTACTGGATATTCACATCCCGACCCCACCCCCTGCCCAGAAAACCACAGTGAAAAACTTCTCTAAAGCAAATTTCACACTCCTCAAAACTGAGGTGGAATCCTTCAAAGCCTCCGGGCCTGTGGAAAATATGGCCTAGACCACAGAATCCTTTATAAACGCATTCAATGAACACCTTCAGGAATGCATGGATCATGCAATCCCAAATAAAACCAAGTCCCAATCCTCCAAAGGCAGACGTCCTGCCTGGTGGATCCCAGCCATAAACAAACTATACAATAGCAGGAGGAAGCTACTACATGATAGAGCAAAATCCCAAAAAGGGAAGGCATCTCTGATCAGTATTAGCAAAAAACTACGAGCACTCATAAAATCGTCTAAGGCCAGCTTCGAGAGTAAAATTGCACAGGACACTAAGGATAATCACAAGGCTTTCTTTAGTTATGTTAGGAACCTGGGTGGGAATTCCCAGATATGCTCAGAATTAGTCCAAAATGACAAAAAATACACTGAACCCACAGACATTGCCAACATCCTAGCTGACAGGTTCAGCGCAAACTCCCCCCCCCACCAAAAGGGCAAATATCTATCCTAGCAGAGTGCTGCCCCCCCCTGACATCTCAGATGCTCAGGTAAGAGCCACCCGCTCCAAAGCAAAAAACACAGCTTCAATGGGACCAGACGGTGTCCCGGGCTGCATCCTACATGAACTCCAAGAAGAGCTAAACCCAAACATAAAACTACTGTTCAGTCTCAGCCTTACTACAGGATATGTACCCAAAGAGTGGCGTACAGCAGCAGTGGTCCCTCTCCACAAAGGTGGTGCCTCAACGGATCCTGGAAACTATCGCCCCATAAGCCTGACTAGCTTGGTCTGCAAAGCTATGGAAAGGATCATCATGGACCTTATAAATAAAGATATTGGGGACCTACAGACACTGGATCCTACCCAGTTCGGCTTTGTTAAGGGCAGATCCTGCCTCTTAAACCTGGTCAATTTCTTTGAAACAGGCACCAAGGCCATTGATGAGAGGAAGGTGGTCCACACAGCCTACCTGGACCTTGCAAAAGCCTTCAATACAATACCCCACTCGGGCATTATAGATAAGCTCACCAGCTTAAATATAAACCCCTATGTCACTAGATGGGTTGCAAACTGGCTCAAGGAATTGCTGGAGCCATGTCAGACTCCAAACCAGTTACAAGTGGCGTCCCACAAGGCTCAGTCCTGGGACCTCTCTTGTTCGGTATATATTTCTTGGAGTTACAGGCCAACACAGAAGGACTGTGGCTGACCAAGTTCGCAGATGACTGCAAACTGGGTGCAATAATTGACTCTCCAGCCAACACAAGCATCCTCCAAAAGGGCCTCATAGAAACAGACAACTGGTACCAAAGCCATGGCCTCATGCTAAATGCCAAAAAGTGTATAGTCATCCCCTTTCGCAAAAACAAAGTGCCCACAAATTACCACATAGGTGGTAATCCATTAAGTACAGAAGAAGTAATTAGGGACCTGGGGACCCAAGTTGATAGGAATCTCTCATTTGACAACCACATGGCCAAAGTGGTTAGAAAAACATTTTATATAGCCTACCTAATCATGAAGGGATTCACATCTAGATCAGGGGAGGTCATCATGCCTCTTTACACATCCCTCATCAGGCCCATAATTGAGTACAATACCCCTTTTGGGATGTACCTTACCAGACACCTGCAGCAACTGGAAAGACCCCAAAAGTACCTCACCAAGGGGATCAAAGGGCTCAAACAGATGCCATATGCTGCCCGGTTAAAGAAACTCCAGCTCTACTCAGTGGCATAACCCCTGCTCAGAGGTGATCTGTGCCTGACGTATAAAGCCATGTCCAACCCGGAATTAATGGACATGCTGCACCTCAGAAAATCCAAATCCCATCGAGCTACGCGCTCAAGAGACTTGAACCTCAGCACTGAAATAAATAGGACATGCTGGGGGGACAGATTCATAACCCAGTGGCTCCCTTCACTCTGGAATAAAATCCCAGTCCAAATTAGGCAGAGTTCCTCATTGACTCTCTTCAAGAGGAATCTTGATAAGTGGATGGGAGATTGTAGGTTTACCCCGGGTATCACTTCTGTGTCACTGTTAGACAGAGGCACAGTATACTAACCTCGAAAAAGGGCATAGCAAAATTAATTTAAAATGGGTGGCGAAAGCCAAACACACTCTGGCTAGGCTTATAAATGCCCTAGAGCAGATAGCCTAGTATGAACCTATGAACCTATGGATGAAACTAAGCACAGATAAAATGGTGGCAATGGCAGCAAATTGGGGAAATCAGAAGAGGCTGAGAATAGAGATAGAAGGAAAGATAGTGGAGCAAGTAAACAGCTTCAAGTATCTGGATGGGTGGTTGGGGGGAAGAGAAGTCTAAATGAAGAGGTCAAAGCTAGAATCAGAGGGGCTGCAGCCAACTAGCATAGAGTATCAGGTGTAGTCTATGACAGAAGAATGCCAAAGAAGCTGAAAAGTAAGGTGTACAAGACAGTAGTGTGACCAGTACAACTGTATGGTACAGAAACCTGGGCAGTAAAGGCAGAACAGTTGAAGAAACTAGAGGTGATGGAAATGAAGTGCCTGAGAAAGGCGGTAGGATGCACACTGTGAGACAGACGAAGAAATGAGGACATAAAAGCAGAAGCCAAAGTAACTCCAATTGCAGAAAAGATCAAAGAGAACAGATTACGGTGGTTTGGGCACAAGTGTAGAAAAGCAGAAGACATGCAGCTCAGATGGCTTAGTGGTAAGTCCTATGACTATAGTGTGCATGGTCCAGGGGTCAACACCTGCGATACTTTAAAATGTTTGGTTTGTATTGCTCAGGCTCTGGATTGCATTGCATAAGTGGAAATTCCTTAAGATTCCAAGAGCAGGATAAGTTATTTCTTACACTTATTTCACTGAACTGCACTTCTGAAATGCTTATAATTGTGCTATACAGTTGACCTACTACATTTTGCACTGTTATAAAGCTTTTTTATTGTTTCACTGCATTTATGTGCTATTTCAACTGCATTTTTCATTGCTGATTGCATGTTTACTAAATTACTTAACTGTAAACTGCTTTTTCATACTGAGAGTTGTATTTTCTGTTTGTGAATGCTCTATCCACCTTTTCTGTGCATTTTTGATAATTGTCTGTTTACACTTAAAAGCATTCTCTAGAGTCTGCTCCTTGATCTGTTTAAAACTATCATTTAGTGGCTACAGCTAGGAACTGTAATACCATGCATTACTATAATTGCATTTTTATTTAATTACTAAATTGTAAACTGCTTTTTCATACTGAGACTTGTATTTTCTCTTTGTGGGTGTTCTTTCTATGCTTTTAAAGTGAGGTTTCTGTGTTCTGCTCAGGTGGCATAATCTTGATAGATGCCTGTTGTCTAGGCTGGTAGTTTTGTTTGAGTTTTCTGAGTTTCTGGCAGCCATTTTCTGCTGATTGTCTTCATTATTATTGAGAGTAACAAGGCCTCCTGACCTTCTGTAGTATGAGTGATTGGGTAATAGCAGGGGCTGAGTAATAATTTGATCTTCCAACTCTTCCATTTTTACTGCTATATAAACCCTGTGTCTTATAAAGGTTGTGCTTGTATTGCTCAGGCTCTGGATTGCATTACATAAGTAGAAATTCATTAAGATTCCAAGAGCAGGATAAGTTATTTTTTACACTTATTTCACTGAATTGCACTTCTGAAACACTTATAATTGTGCTATATAGTTGATCTACTACATTTTGCACTGTTATAAAGCTTTTTTTATTGTTTCACTGCATTTATGTACTGTTTTACACTGTTTTAACTGTATTTTTCATTGCTAATTGCATGTTTACTTAATTACGCAACCGTAAACTGCTTTTTCATACTGAGAGTTGTATTTTCTGTTTGTGAGTGCTCTATCCGAGCTTTTCTGTGCATTTTTGATAATTGTCTGTTTACATTTAAAAGCATTCTCTAGAGTCTGCTCCTTGATCTGTTTAAAACTTTCATTTAGTGGCTACAGCTAGAAACTGTAATTTTTGCCACCCACCCTCCCTTGTGTTGTGTGTTCTTATACTTGCTGGCTTTGCAGTTGCCCGCCCATACTGTATATTTGACCTGTGACACTCCTCCCAGTCTAGTGTCATTAGTTCACTCAATCTAATAGAGAAGATTTGTGAAGACCAACCCACTCAGATTCTTAACATTGAATTAACTTCTGTTCCAGCTTTCTCCATTTCCACTTTTACTGGAAAAAAAAATTCTAAGCTTGCTTCCCCCCTTTCCTGTGGCAGGTCTTGTCCAGATACGGATTTGCTGTGTCCAGGACTGTTTGTGAGCTCCTAAGCCCCCCCCCCCCCACTTAACTGAGGTTAAACTTTTCCTGGCGCCATAAAGTCTGTTCTTCAAAATTTCAATGGCAACTAGCCAGCTTTTTAGTTTTAACACTCAAATCTGATTCTTTGAGCTCAGCACTTGTTCAGAACTCATTGTAAGCACTAAATAAGTTGCAAATTAGTACAGCACTCAACTTTCCTCACTTGTCTAGAGGAAAACAGTTTTTAGTACTTAATAAATAAGCACTTATTCAGGCATGCCTACAGGTCAGCTCCCGGTGTTTTCTCCTGTCTACCTGATGAATCTGGGCATCTTAGGACAATGCAGCAATTACCTCATGTACACAGACAACCCTCTCCTCCTACCATCCAAGACTACGACCTGTGAGAGATGCACTTATACAGCCAAACTGGAAGCAAAGCTCTCTTCACCAAAGACTGGCCTAGACAGTCAAGAGGAGAAGGTAAATACTTGCACCGCACCACACTCATCACATAGTCCCTTAAACCTACACCACCAAAACACACACACAGAAGAACAAAACACACACCTACATTCACAGAGGCTCTCAGTACAAATCTGCCCAAACAACAGAGACCTCCAAAGCAGAAATGCAAGCAACTTCCATCCCCCCAACACAACCCAAATGACACATAGCCCACATAATCAGTGTGCCACTCAACTACAGCCCATAAGGCATAACATATCCAACACTCTAGTCATAGGTGACTCTATAGTCAGGCACACTGATGTTCCACTCACCAAGCTAAACAAGGAAAAAGTTACTGTCAGCTGCCTGTCAGGTGCCAGGATCCACCACATAATGCACACACTCAGGTCACTCCACAACAAGTACAAATATGACTCTGTCATTGTCCATGTTGGTGTGAATGACCTGAGACATACCTCCCTAGACTACATGAAAAGAGACATGGAGGAGCTCTCCGATCTTGTAGCCCAGGCAGGTATGACCCTAGCCCTGAGTAGCATCCTGCCATCACCCAGAATGACACCACAGTACAAGGACAAAATGATTGACTTTAACAAATGGCTAAGCTTCTGGTGTCATTCTATGGGAATCCAGTATCTGTCTGCCTGGGATGACATGATCGACAGACCACGCTGCTTTGCCAGAGATGGCTTGCACCTGTCACCCTTAGGATTCCGGATACTGGCAAAGGCTCTTGCCACCCCTATAGTGCCTTTTTAGGCAAGGTTCAAATGACAAATTCACCACCGTAACAGGTACAAGCAAGCAAAATCTGAGGGTAATGCTACTCGATGCTAGAAGTCTAAACCTCAAAATGCAGTCACTCGAGGCACTCCTTAAAACGGAGAACATTGACATCTGTGCAGTGACAGAGACCTGGTTCAAAGCTCCAGAGAGCACCCCTGCATTACCAGGCTATAATTCATACCACACCTTTCGGCCACCAAATCCAGACCGAAACCCTAAAGGTGGAGGCGTGTCCATATTCATTAAGGATATCCACACCTCCAAGCTAGTTGCTCAGCATAATGCATCTGAGATTATCCACGTTCAACTAACTCTGGGCAAAACCGCAATCCAGATTGTAGCTTGCTACAGACCCCCCACCATGCCCCAGGATTCCCACTCCTCTTTTCTTGATACACTGGAAAATATTAAGGTACAATCCAACACTCTAATAATGGGTGATTTCAACTACCATACCATTAACTGGGAAAACTACTCATGTACCAACTCTTTTGCTCAACCTTTTCTGGAAATCATCAATTCCAATGCCTTGGATCAACTTATCCACACTCAAACCAGGGGCAGCAATATCCTAGACCTGGTCATCACCAACATAGGTGACGGTGTTCCACACCAGAGGTCATCTCCTAGTTGTTCAGATCCGACCACAAGCTAATCACCCTAGACATCCACATCCACTCCCACCCCCATTAGGAAAACAACTGTAAAAATTTATCCAAAGCCAACTTCACGCTTCTTAAGACAGAAGTGGCAAACTTCACGACACCCATGCAGATGGACAACAGAGGGACGACTGCTGAATCCTACACAAATGCACTTTATAAGCACTTACACAGGTGCATGGATCATGCTATCCCTAACAGAACCAAGATGCTATCCTCCAAAAAAAGGAAGCCAATCTGCTGGTCATCTGCCATAAACAAACTCTACAACAGAAGAAACTGTTGCAAAAAAGAGTAAAATCCCACGATTGGAGGAACTCCCTGGTCATCCTCTGTAAGAAGCTGAGATCCCTCATAAAATCCTCCAAAGCTAGTTATGAAAACAAAATTGACACTGATTCTAAAGACAACCACAAAGCATTCTATAGCTATGTCAAGAATCTCAATGGCAACACTCAGATCTGCTCTGAGTTACATCACAATGACACTAAATATACAGAACCAACTGATATTGCCAACATCCTGGCAGATAGGTTAAGTGCTAACTTTACCCCCCTCTCACCCCCTAAAAGGCCCATCTTTATACCAGAAGAATGCAAAGTTCCTGTAATCATGGCTGCACAGGTAAAAACCTCCCTCTCCAAAGCCAAGAACACAGCATCCATGGGACCTGACAACATCCCAGGCTGCCGTCTACATGGACTACAGAATGAACTGGCACCCCACCTAAGTACCATGTTCAATTATAGCCTCACCTCAGGCTTTGTGCCCATTGAATGACACACCACAACAGTTATCCCACTCCACAAAGAGGGGGGCCCCAACAGACCCCGGGAACTACCACCCCATTAGCCTGACGAGCCTGGTCTACAAGGCCATGGAACGTATCATCATGGAACTCATAAACAAAGACATTGGACTCTGGATCCCACACAGTTTGGGTTTGTAAAAGGCAGATCATGTCTCCTAAACCTGATGGACCTCTTTGAAGTAGTCATCAAAGCCATAGATGAGGGTAAGGTGGTTCACACAGCCTATCTAGATCTCGCCAAGGCATTCAATACCATCCCCCACTCTGGAATTATAGATAAACTCACTAAACTAGGTATAAATCCCTATGTCACAAGATGGGTTGCCAGCTGACTTACTGACAGAACCCACACTGTGAAAGTAGCAGACTCCAAATCAGACTTCAGACCAGTGACAAGTGGAGTACCACAGGGTTCAGTCCTGGGTCCTCTCCTGTTTGGTATCTACTTCTCTGAAGTACAGGCTAACACAGAAGGTCTTTGGCTAACTAAATTCGCAGATGACTGCAAACTAGGAGCCATAATTGAAACTTCTAATGATGTGGACATCCTACAAAAGGGCCTCATTGAGACAGATGCATGGGGTCAAAGCCATGGTCTCAAGCTCAATGCCAAAAAGTGCATTGTCATCCCCTTTGGTAAAAACTCTGTACCCATGAACTACCACATAGGCGGTAGTCTAATTAACACCGAAAGTGTGATAAGAGACCTTGGGATACAGATGACAGTAGTCTCTCCTTTGATAATCACATCGCCACAGTGGTCAGGAATTCCTTCTACATGGCACACCTCATCACAAAAGGTTTCTCATCCAGAAAAAAAGAGGTCATTGTTCCCCTCTACTCTCATTAGACCCATTATAGAGTACAATGCCCCTTTTGGTATGTACCTCACAAGACATCTACAACAACTGGAAAGGCCACAAAAATACCTCACAAAGAGGATTACTGGCCTCAAACAGATGCCTTATGCAGACCATCTCAAAAAACTCCAGCTTTACTCCATCGCGTTTTGCCTACTCAGAGGCGATCTCTGCCTAACATACAAAGCTATGTCAAAGCCAGAGCTGTTGAACATGCTCCACTTAAAGAAATTCCAATCCCTCTGAGCTACATGCTCTAGGGACCTAAACCTTGTCACCACAATAAACAGAACATGCTGGAGGGATAGATTCCTGTCCCAGAGACTTCTCATACTCTGGAACAGACTACCTATCTATGTCAAACAGAGCTCTTCATTAGCACTCTTCAAGAAAAATCTTGATGATTGGATGGGTAATAGGAAATTCACCCCGGGGATCACTTCTGTGGTTCTGCTTGACAGGGGCACAGGAAAATAATTTTCTTGTATAGGCCCTAGGGCCAATAGACTAGTACCTACCTATGAACCTATGAGCCTAAGAGTTGGGACAGACAGAAAGAAGGTAAGAGGAAATGAGGACATCCAGCAAAGATGTAGATGGGTTGTGTGAAAGAAAATCTGTGACAGTCAAGTATGAGTGTTGAAGAAGGCAGGAGTGTGGCACTGAATCGAGAGAGTTGGTGACGGTTAACACCATACCCTGACCCCATGTGGAAAAAATGGGAAAAAGGGGGCAGATGATGATGATGATGATGGTGATGAGACAACTAATGAACCTAACAAAACAACTTATCAAAAAAGATAAGAAAACATATTACTCAACCAATCAAAACACACACACTCATAATCCAAAACTGTTCTGGGCCTCAATAACTGTTAAATCTAGGACAATCTACACAGCCAACACCAAACATACAGATACAAAATGCTACCATGAGCAACCATTTTGATGCCCACTTTATATAGACAGTACTGTCATCAACCAACCAGCAGACTAATCAAGCTCTTGATGTCCCTATGCAATCAAATAACTTCCATCAGCATTTCTCTTTTCAATCAATTCCCATAGCTACCATCAAAAATACATAAAAAATGAAAAGTCTGCTACAACTGCCCCTGACAATCCACCTGGCAAATATCTAAAATGGCAGCTGAGGCCATTGCATATCCAGTCTCAGTCCTTATAAATTAATCCGCATCAGAAAAATACAAATCTTTCAAACTGTAGGCCATTGTCATTTTATCTCCCCTATCAAAAGGGTCTATATTACACCATCGAATGTTTAAATAAGCGAACAATCATTAATTGACCCCATGTAAGCGAAAGCTTACAATGGCGAAACCTCAGAACAGCGATTTTTTTCCAAGGGAAAAAAAATGGCTGCTCCAAAAAAATAAATAAATAAACACTTTAAAACATTACCTAAAGTGGGGGGTTGTGCCCCCCACACCCCCCTACTTAAATATACCAACTCCGAGATCGCACTACAGTGCAAAAAATGGCAAAGTAATGGAAGCAGCCAAGCAAATTCTTTCCCAGGCAAAGAATTCACTTAAAAGCCACTTCGCAATTTTGTCTTTTTGCTGTTTTATGTTCGATCAAGAGGCATTCGACAGAATGCATCTGCGATCACGTAATAGGAACCCTATCAAAAATATTAGAAAAACACATACATGCACAACTTCTCAACTATCTAATACATAAGTTTCTTCTATCTTCAAATCAGCATGGATTCCTGCCTCATCACAGCACAACTACTGCTTTGCTGAATTTTGTTAATGCTGTCAACACCTACAGAAATGCTTGAAGTGTATCCTAGTCGCCACAATATTCCTAGACTTATCAGAAGCTTTTGATACTGTCTCCCACCAGAAACTTATATAAAAACTCTTATCATTATGGCTCTCTAACTCTTCACTGCAATGGTTCCTTAGCTACCTGTAAAACAGCATAAGCAGTGACATGAAAAATGATTTATTCACCTTCTTGCCTGTAACTGTTGTTTAATAAGCCTCATACGTTTCATATTCATTAATGACCTCTATACTGCTACATTAAAAAGTAGCCTAGTTCAATATGCTAATTATTTTACCTGAATCTGCTCTGCAAAAACTCTGTCTAAATTCCAAGGCCTTACTCAATAATGCTTCTTATCAATTGAAACATGGTTAAATAATTTACCAGATGAGTACTGCTAATAAACCCTAAGAAAAAATAACTGCTCTCTACCCAAAATACATATTTACTAAAACAGCACTATTCACTATTGCCTCTACAAAAGAACCATGACAGAATAAGTAAACCACACAAAATGACTGGGTGTCAACATGAATGACGAGTTGAAATTTGACCACCATGTATCACAAGGGGTAAAAAAAAGACATCAAAAACTAAGTACATTACAGAGTGAAAACCTACCTCACTGACATGGCCTTTACTTTCTTAATGCTATTTCTCTAATATGCTGCCCCAATCTTCACTAACCTTCAAGTATTATACCTATCCACACTTGAGCAATGTTATAATAAAATAGCTAAATTTACTGCAAACTATAACAATATAACATGCCACTGCCAAGTACACAGATATCTAAACTGCTTAGAACCTTCCACATCACCTAGGTCTTTCTCAGTTAACCACAATACACAGACTTATCTAAAACCAGAAAATTGCCCAGCCCTTAACAGCTTAATATAACACTACTCCCCAACAGAGTTTTAAGCTTGAGAGAAAAATCACGAAGCACTATAACCAAATCATCTAATACTGCAGATGACTCTATATTCCAGCAATCTCGCTAGATTGTGGAACCACATCTCACTACCATTCTATATTCAAATAGTGCAGCTAATCCATGAAACTACATTCCAGTACCGCTGAAATCCATTCAGAAAGTAAAGTAATTTAAAACACAACTAAAACTTTATTTATCAGATCAATGGCTCTACTTCTGCATATCTCCAGGATAAACACCACTGTTATCTTCATCTTGCCAAATCATCAATGCATTTCTCTTCACTCAGAACCCTATACACCATAACCAGTCTTCACCAATACGTGAATAGTTTTACTAGCACCTCCCAGCCATATACCTAGTTTTGCGACCCTACTCACCACCCCACTTCTATACTTCTAATGAAAACCTTATGATAGTCATATATAATTGTTTCTAAACCTACTTAATAATTCACCTTTTCACTACAATAGTAACATTTTCTGCTCTACGAAGTTCCTTCCCTCACTTCCATTTCTTTGAATTTCTAATTATTAATTACAAGTTCTAATATCTAATACAGCTCTTCAAAGATCAACATCTACTAATGGATACATATCTTTTATACTATAATACTTTCCTTTGTTTTATTTGAATGTAATCTATTTAGCAAATGTATGTGTACTTGTTAATGTATATTACTTAATGTCTATTGAAGTATATTACTAAATGTCTGCTTACAAATGTTTGTAATATGTCCAAGCTTTTCTCTCTCTCCAGGCTTCTGTTGAAAATGTTTTTTGACTAAACTCATTTGGATGAACCTGATAAAGAAAAGCAAACTGAATAAATAGGTTTATAGGAGATTACAAGGCTAATGGCTTAAAAGCCCTTACAAATAAGTTAATTAAAATAAACAAATAAAATATTCTTATTTGCTGACCATGTGCTAATACTCTTGACAAGAAGCAAAAATATTTGAATATTCTTTTTTATCCATGAGAAGTTTAGGTACTTCTGATTACAAGTTTAACAAAAATGTTCTGGTTATACATTTAACAAAACTAGGATTAAAGCAGTGACAATAAGCTAGGTATTAGTGCAAAGGCCAAAACAAGAGCATATTTTAGAATTTGGTAGGAAAATTCATTCAAGTTTCAGGACTTATGTGAGCTAACAAAGAGTCTGACCACTGACTTCAAGAGATGGAAAATGGTAAGTACTGAAATACCTTGTATTGCCTATACTACTTTATGTTCCATTCCTTCCCAGCAGATACAAACATTTTGTGAGATTCTCTTTTTGGTCATATTATGGGAAAAGAGGTAAACTCCCTTATGTGCTGAAGTAAGCCAGTGAGATCTTAAATAAGTATTGGGGGACCACCACTTCAAACTGTGGACTAACACACTTTTGCCTATTGGTCATAGTAATTGTGTTATCCCAGGAGAAGGGAGTCTGATGGTCTGAAAAGAGCAAATGCCTAGACTCATGGCCGGCCTTAGGCATAGGCCAACTAGGTGGCCGCCTAGGGCGCCGGTCTAGCAGGGGCACTTTTCCAGTATTTATTTGGTGTAGGTAGATCAGGATGGGGGCACCAGGTAATGAGTTGGGGGTGCCGTGGAGCCCTTTTGCCTAGGGCACCAGTTGACCTAGGGCCGCTCCTGCCTAGACTAATACACAGAAAGTAACTGTTGTATGGTAGAATGGTGCAGTTGGAAACAGATTACACAGCTATATGCCTTAAATGGATTCCCAGGTTTAGAATTTGAAAGGATGTGGAATATCACAAGAATTATTATTTTTTTTAACCACAGTATCTTTTCTTGCCATGTTAATAAAACCCTTACTTGTTCATTAAATTGGCAGACTTTGTGCATGATGCCATTACATTCTCCATTGGTCATCGGTTGTATCATCTTTACATCATTTACTTTTCTTTTTTATTTACAGACAACCCAGCCCAGATCAAAGGAGTACATTTCCAACAGTGCTTAACACTCGTTTTCTGTCTTTCTCTCCATTTGCTAGCCCCATCTATTCTAGTCATACCTCTCAACTATCCAGATTTTCACAGAACGCCCACATTTTTAATTCATATCTTTGGTATATTCTTCATAAAATGTGTGTTTTTTCTGGCAAATCACCGAAGAATGAAGTCACTAAATAATGACATGCATTTGGGTTTAAGACTTCATATCCTTTAGAAAATGCATGTTAATGCAAATCCAATTATTCTAGCAACTTTCTAAGTTTATAAGGGCAGTATTTAAAAATTTCCATGATTTTGGGCCTTTGTTCCCTCATTTATTTTTAACTTTTGTCCAGATTTTTTTGGACTTAGAGTTTGAGACGTATGATTCCAGTTCCTTCTCACCTATCAAATTAGACTTTCTATTGTGTGCCACCCATCTTAAGTTGACTCCTGTTCAGTTCTCCAATACTGTCACCCAGCAACTTCTCTGATATAATCAAAACCACTTTTCTGTCCCTCCTCTCACAATCTCCTTCTCTTTGCCTCGAGTAACTATGTTTTCGACTCTTTACACAGTGGGGGACTGTACCTGCTTCCATCTTTCTGTGATTTCCTCCTTCCCTCCTAGCATTACCATTGCTATCAGATGCCTGTTTTCATCTTTTGACAATCAGTCTCTAACAGGAAAATTTGCTTTGTTAATTGAACATACATTTTCTAGTAATTGATTTTTTGACAGCCACCAGAATTAGGCTTAACTTCTACATCTAAACAATTCAAATCCTGTATCCCACCTCAAAAAATATCATTTCCTTAGTTACACCCATTTGCTTACCCAATATTTCTGACAGAATACTCTACAGGGAATTTTTAAAGTTTGTCAACTCATTGCACTCCCAAAACATATGTTCACGGTTACCTCTTTCTTACCCATCACACCTTCAACATTTGCCATCTACCCATTGAAAAATTCTTAGGAGTCTGCTTGGGGTATAAAAATACCTGCGCAAATACTTCCAAGCAACAATCCTAAATCTTCAAGGCTTTGTTGCATATTTGAGTGCCATACAGAGGTCCTCCCATTGTTTCTTTGTGAATTGCTTATCCAGTTTCTTTTCCTAATCCTTTCTCTGATTGATTCCTATAGTTATCATGCAATATGTTATATACGCTATTAATTATGCCTTTTTAACAGCAGTTTCTCTTCTAGATTCAACTAAAAACTCTACCAGAGTAGATCTTTCACTTAGGATTCCCATATCCCTTTCGCTTTGTCTATACAATATCCAAAAAAAACAACTCAATACCATGTATAATAAATGAACTTAAAACAAAAGACATTCACTATTCAGCAATACTTTAATAACCAGTTAAGCATTTTTGTTCCACCAAAACTTCATGAGAATGTGCCTAAACTCTTATATCAGTCCCTAATAAGGAAGACAGTCTCAAGTCTGTAGTCCAAATATCTTCTAGGCCTCTTCCGATTCTATTACCTTTCCCTGTCTAGTTATTTGTTGCCAACACTGTGGTTCCTTTGCCAGTTTTCTACAGTAAATTTCAGCCCCCTGTTCCCTATTCTCTGTACCACTCATTGCAGTCATCCCTATCTGCAGAATCTCCTCTCTCCAGTCTCGCATTCATTCTCACTTTATTCTGAGAATACTTTCTGCTACTTTATGAGTATAATATTCTGTATGGCTGTTGTTATCCTCCTTAAGGATCTGCATCCAAAACCCTATTCTGTACTTATTTCTTTAATTCCCCCCGGCTTTGTCCACTTTAAATTGTAGCTTTCTGCGAATGTGATGTATATGAGCCTTAACTGTGGAGCTCTAAAATATCCCTTCAAATCAGCTAATACTAAACCACCTTGTTCTCGTAAAAGGATCAACGTATCCCACATTGTCATTGCTCTCTTCCTCTCTCAGATAAAGTCTTTCAGCTCTTTATTATTTACTGCTTACAATGTCTGCACTGGTTGCTAAAAATATGCCTGACCTGTATATAAAACTAAAGGGACTAAAAACATTTTTTGTACCTTGCTGTTCATATAAATAGCTTTTACATTATCTTTTGCTTAGGTTCTTCCAACATATCCATAGCTGCCATAACAACATTCTTCTGTCAAAGGCCTTTCTGGTATCTAGTAACAGTATAGATAGTTTCTTGTCATTATGCTGGGCATCTTTCATTATCATCAATGTCGTAATTAGATTATATGCCCAGCAAACCCAGTCTGATCTTCATGTATTATGTCCAGTATAATCTTAACCAACCTCTCCATTATTAACATGAAAAACCTATAGTCATCAATCAGTATAGAAAATGGTCGGTAGGAGAAGTGGGGGGGGGCAGATCCTTACCTTCCGTATGTATTACTGCTATTACTTCCTCTTTCCATGTTCTTGGTGGTTCTTTTCCCATTAATACTTTATTAAATATCTTGGTTCACGTCTCTGCTATTCTTTCTTCACCTAATTCCCAAACCACTATTGGTATACAGTCAGTTCCTGGTGATTTCCTCTTCCTCATTTTCTTCAATGCCTCTTTTACTTCTTTAGTTATCATTTTTATCAAGTCTATTCTGCTGTGCTTTCTCATTTCTGGTAATTCAACTTTTTTTCATCTTATCCTTCCCTCTTTCTTCTTTGTCATCTCTTCTCACTCATTTCTGTACAGCTTTTCATAATAATTCATAGCTTAATACAATATCTGTCCCAATGTACCCCTCTCTTCCTTGTCCTCCTCACCTTTAAGTCTGAATAGTACTCTTTCAATCTCCTGCTGTCTCAAAATCTCAGCCAACACCTTTCTTTTAGGTACCACATTATAAAAATACAAGTTATCCATTCCAGCTCTATTCATGCTTTCCTCCTCAACTCCCTTTCTTTCTCTTTCTCTCACTCGCTCTCTGTCATACTTTCCTTATAGTTCATCCAATATTAATTTCTGGATTATCCTCTTCAGTCTAAGTTTTACCTCAGTTCTATTTTTGTATTCTTTCTCTCACTTCTTTCTGTATTCTTTCCAGTTCCCCTGATGTCCATTCCTCTTCGTTTTTGAAAAAAATCACAATTTCCCTTTTCAACTAACCCACCTCCTATTTTATCTCCAGGCAGTGCCCCAGGAATCTCAGTGTGTTGGTAACTTGTTTTCTCTTGCATTTTAAGTGTTATGCTAAACAGTGCATGATCCAGTACCACCAAAGGATCACATGTAACTCATTCCACCCTCTCTGTTCACAGGATTTATATATTCCTGATCTAATCTACACCACAATCTCTACCTAGCTGAATAGTAAGTGTACTTTGTCTTCCTCCCACACCCATCCCATTAACCATGTGTCCAGTCATCCTATTGTTTTCAAATAATGTCCAAGGACCTGCCCTCTTTTTGTATTCTCCTTCTCCATGGGCTTCTTTCTGCATTCATTTTCCTGATAATGATACTCCAGTCACCTACTAGTAAACACAGTCCCCCCTGGAGGTGTAATAATATCTTAGCTAGAATCTCTTTTTTGGGTGGGAGATATACCAAAGCCATTGACATTTTCCCTCTTATCACAAGAATTCTTTGTCTAAATTGATGGGTATCCTTACTTATGGAGGCTGGTGGTGACCAGCCAGTGGCTAAGAAATTAGTAAGAAGAGCATTTAGAACACTGAGATGTGTGAACAAAAAGTTAGTAGATAAAATGTAATAAATAAAGGTCAAATATATGGAGGAAAAAATACATATTAAAAGTTGTATATCTTTATAACAGTTGCCAAGCTATACTGATAAACCCAGGAAGTTTAGAATTTTTGCATGGAAATATTTACACAATTTTTTCTATACCCCAGTAAGGTCTCAAAAGGTGTACATACTGGCAGACCCATCAGGTTGGGGCTGTGACTCAGGCACACACACACAGTACACAGAAGCATATATTTGGTCTTGCCTGGGGCTTAAAACATAAAAAGCTGGAGATGAATGGGTTATTAGAAACATTCCTGTGAAGAGCCATGAGGATTACAATGTTACTAATGTTTATAGGTTCATAGGTTCATAGATGTTTATTAGGCTAACGACCACAAGGGCCTTTTTAAGCTTAGCCATGCATCCCAAATCTCTGACAAGTTCTGATACCCTTGATAAGTGTAAGCATGGGCCTGGGAGATGGACCATTTACAGGTTACCTGTTTGCAATAGAGACATAGGTGCCAAATCAGGGATGAATTTCTGGTTTCCCATCCAATTGTCCAAGTTGCACTTGAATTGGGTTTGGGAGTAACTCTACTTCACATAGATGGGGAGTCTGTTTCATAGACAGGGTAGTCTCTGGGATACATACCTATCACTCTAGCAGATCCTATTTATATCACAGGTAAGGTTTAAGTCTTTAGAATAGGTAATTCTGGTACTTTATGTTTTGTGGCTATTCAGGAGGTCCATCAGAGTGGGGTCTGACAACACCCTGTATGCCAGGCATATATTTCCCCTCAAAAGCCTGTAGTAGACAGAATACAGGGATAGGGCCTTGTGGCAGTCTGCATAGGATGTATTACTCACGCCCTGTATTCTTTTAATGAGGAACCTATGCGGATGTTCCATTTGTTGATATGCCTGGTTAGGTACATACCAAAGGGTGCATTGTACTCAATGATAGGTCTGATGAATGCCGAATACAGTGGAACTTCCTTGGACTTAGATGCCATACCTTTGTTTATAAGTTGCACAACATAGAATGGTTTCCTCACCACTGTAGACACATGATGATCAAATGATAGATTACTATCTATGTGTGTCTCTAAGTCCCCGACTACTGGGTCAACTCTAAGGAGTGTGTTGTCAATATCATAGTTACCAGGGATGGATGACTTCCCAAAGGATAATATGCATTTCTTGGCATTTAGTTTTAGTCCATGGCTTTGACACCAGTTATTTGTCTGTGTCAACCCCTCCTGGAGAACATTTGTGTCAGTGTGAGATTCAATGACAGCTCCTAATTTGCAATTATCTGCAAATTTAGTCAGCCAGAGACCACTGACATTGGCCTTGACTTCTGAGAAGTAAACGCCAAAAAGGAGCAGTCCAAGAACTGATAACTGAGGGACTCCACTTGTTACTGGCCTCTTTGTAAAGTTGAACTCCCCAATTCTAACTTCCTGGGTCCTATCTGTGAGCCAGTTGGCTATCCACCAGATGACATACGGGTTTGCACCTAACCTCTTGAGTTTGTCAACAATGCCTGAGTGGGATATTGTGTCAAATGCCTTGGCCAGGTCAAGCTAGCAGTGTGAATGATTTTGCCCTCATCCATTGTTTTGGTGCCCTTCTCAAAGAAGTCCACAAGGTTAAGTAGGCATGATCTGATCTTGACGAAACCAAATTGGGTTGGGTCCAGTGTTTGGAGGTTTACTATATCTCTGTTGATCATCTCCATGATAATTCTTTCCACGGCTTTACATGTAAGACTAGTGAGACTTATGGCCCACCTTTGTGCAGAGGGATGACTGTTGCCTTTCTCCATTCATGAGGCACAAAGCTTGTTAGGAGGCTACAGTTAAATAGTAATTCCAGAGGCCCTGATAGGTCATGTTTCATACTATTTAGAAGGCATCCTGTGATATTGTCTGGGCCCACTGATGCAGTGTTCATGGTCTTAGAGAGAGCATTAAGGACCTGTTCCCTAGTGATAGTAGGGGGAGTTATATTTGATGATATTTCCTGAGGGAAGGTTGAGGGGGAGAGAGGAGTAAAGTTGGAGCTGAATTTATCAGCCAGGAGGTTTGCTATATCTTCTGGCTCAGTATAGGTGGCTCCATTTACAATGACCTCTGCACACAATTGTGTATTGCTTTTGAGGTCGCAGACATAACTAAAGAATGCTTTGTGGTTGTCCTTGGCCAGGGAGGCCAAACTTACCTCAAATTTGACTTTGGTACACTTTATTTGTCCTCTGAGTTGTTTTAGTTTGAAGAGAGTGTTTTTATCCTTCTGGGTGCTGCACCTCCTAATTTTTGCCTTGATTTTCTTCCTACTCTTAGACATCTGATTGATTTTGTGATTCCACCAGGGTGGCTTGTTTTTTGAGTTAGTTCTGTACTTCTTCCTAGTGGGTACAGCTGCCGCTATGCAGCTATTAACATGCTTATACAGGGTTTCGGTGAACAGTTCTGCATAGGCAGAAGTGTTCTCAGGGTTTATAGGGGCTTGAAAGTTTGCCAAGTTCTCACTTAATAGCAAGAGGTTAGCCTTAGAATAGTTCATGAATATTCCCGGTTGAGCTGGGAGTCCAGGTTTTATTTTTACTTCAAAGGAAACCATTTTGTGGTCTGACCTTACCAGGGAAGGCATTGCACTAGGGGTTTGCTGCACTCTCCCATATTAGTGAGGCCCAGATCCAATATAGCTCCACCCCTAGTTGGTGTATTGATTATCTGGTCCAGGGAGTTTGTGTTTACAAACTCTAGGAATCTCTGTGCATGTATGTTTGATGTCATATAGGATTCCCAGTTAATAGCGGAGTAATTAAAGTCACCCATGAATATGGTATTGGGTTGGATGGTTAGTGTTTCTAATAAGTTTAAATACAAGGTATGGGTTTGCTGGGTCATAGAGGGGGGCCTATAGCTTGCAAGGAAGTGGTATTGGATTTTCCCTATGATGATTTAAACATGGATCAGCTCAAGTGAATTGTCCTGTTTGACCAGCCTTGAAGTATATTTATTTTTGATGTAAATAGAGACATCTTCACCCTTAGTCCCTGCCTGTGAAGTAGCTGGTCTAAATGTGTGGAAGACATTATAACCTTGCACTGTTGGTGTGCACTAAACGGCTTTAAACCATCTCTCAGAGACTGCACAGATATTTCTCTGTTATGGCAAACTAATATACTTAAAACCTGTGTGTTTTTCATGTTTTTGCCTTATTTAAAAAATGTCTGTAAATATGTTATGTCTCTCATTGTATGGCTTATGTATACAGTTAACTAATATGCATTTATAGAATATTCTTTTGAATGAGGATGCACTTCTGAATTACAGATGAAATGATTTTTATATATAATAGGTATACTGATGGCCTACCAATTTCTACCTTTCTACTAAGTTTGTGAATTACTGTATGACTGGATTGAGCATGTGTATATTGTAGGACAAAATAAATGAGAAATTAAAAAAAATGTTTAGATGTTCTGAAAAAAGAGTCTTGGTTTGATGCAGTGATGGCTCAAGGTAAAGTACTGAGTAAAAAAAAAAAAAACGAATGGCTGGACAAAAGACAACATTTAATCAGATTTCTCATAGAAATGGAAGAGAGAGATTCTCAAAATGCAAAAGTTGCTTCAGCCTTTGGGACGACATGTGAATACTTTTATTTATTTTTTTTTAAATAATTTGTTTCATTGAAAGATCTAAAGCCATCATGAATCCATTTTCAACAATCCTGGTCCCAAATCACCCTACACACCAGCAAAGTGATACTGAGGTTAATGTCCTACAGATTCAAAGTAGGTTTATAAGAAGGGCAAATACGACATTGAACAGTATATATTCAGGTACACACTACTAGAGGGTGCATAAAATGCTATTTTTGAACAAAAGTCCTTTCACAGTCTTCTGATCACTTTTCTGTTAATTTGTGCTGAAAGTATTGCAGCTTTTTACACCAATAAACAGTCTGCTTGCAGATAAAATGTATTATTATTTTTTATTTTTAAATATCCCCCCCTTATATAAACATAGAACTGCAAATAATGTGAATAATATCTATGCACAGGTTACGGTTTTAGTGGATCAGTTCAGTAGATCATCTCTATTTCAGCGTGCTCAAGACTGGAAATAATTTAATAGAATCAGTCCACATATACACTCACAAAGCAAAAATTAACAGCAGATTAAATTCTTTAGTATAATAAAGTGTTAATATATGTATATGTAAAGTACCATGGCAGCATTGTAATAACTAGAAAGAACAAAACACAAATGAAAAAATGATTACTAAAACTAAGCTGAACTAGTAACAAGTATTAAATAATGTATCAGAGTGATGTAATATTAAAATTAATAATTTAAAAAAACTACTCACAGGAATTGAAACAAACTTCTGAAGTAACTGATCTTTTTATCTAGGAAATGATTACTTGTATTAGAATTCCAGGGTGAACTCTACCAGACTGCTGAGAATAAACATTTTTACATTCTACAAGTTCTGCCTCTGTAGCAACCAATTAGAGTTGACAAGATTATGCAATTCTGCAAAAAGAACTTCACTGCCAGAAGAAAGAGCAATAGCAGTACTTTTACCTAGGCAACAGCACTATAAGAGATCTCAGAGCTGAAATAGTTATAAATCCTGTCAGTATTTCTTCATATTCATTTGTTAGAGCTGTAACATCACATTGTGTTTTGTCATGTATACAGACATTGAAAATATCAATGTTTGATTCATACGAGGGCCAAAACAGCATGTAAACTGCTATTCTGTGCTAATGCTTTATTTTATCATATTTTAAATAAAAGTTACTTTAGTTTTCATGTATTTGTTTCTTATAAGCAATTACAAGGCACAGAGCAGACGTACATTATTTCTAAATTAAAAAATACACAGTTTACTAGTACAAATAAATCACTGAGACCAGTTTCTGCCAGTTTAATCAATTTTATTCTCACAGCTTAATCTTCTTCTGCATTTGCACTGTATTACTTTTGGATAGTATCCGTGTCAAGGCTCAGCTGCATACAAACCCTACAGAGGACATGTTCTAACAGCTGAAGAACAAATGGAATAAGATTGTATCATCAGTAATAATTATATGCTGCATGCATGAACAAGACTTCCAGAACTGTCTCTTTTTACATAAACTGTTATCATGCATTTGTTTGTTTACCATTTGTTAACCTGGATTGTTCACTAGTCCAAAGACCCCTTTAAGGCACAGCCTGGGCCAAGATAGCATTAGTAACAAAAAAACAAAGCATTATATAAATACATTATATAATGTATCAAAGGTACAACCTTAGTGTAACAAAGATGATTCAGTTATCACATTAAATAACTATAGCATAATTAATAATCAAATAAGCTCAACAATAAAAATAGCAAAATGAGGTTATAACCCCAAATCAATATTAGTTTTAACCATAATTAAATCAAATGACGTAGGACATAATAAACCTTAGTACAAATAAGACCTAAGTATGAGTGTGTTAGTGTTAAAGTAAAATGGTGTTAAACAGAAGTGCAGGAGGTAATTTATTAACATAATACAAATTATTACAAAGAATAACATTCTATCAGATCTATGCTAATGCACTGTTCCTGCAGGTAGTTCAAGTTACAGTGTTACTCATATTCAGACTAAATATAAAATAATTTGTATTGTGGTAGCAATTTTCATCAAGGCTTGGAGAAACAGTCATACTTACTTGCCTTAACTAGGTGCTTTTTTAGAAGATGTATGAAAGTCTGCAAATTATTAATAACTCCAAGCATCTGGTAGAGAATTCTAGACAGCTGAAGCAAGTTTAGAAAAGGTTCTTTCAGACAGTAGAAGTTTGAATGCACTGCTCTTAAATTTTACACCTGAACATTTAAAGGTAATGTGTGTTACAATCAGCAAAGTAATATTGTTAAGATCTCTGCCTCACACCTCCAGGATCTAGGCTCTAGTCTTCAATTCTGACCACTAAATATGGGGAGTCTGCATGCTCTCCTTTTGTTTATTTGTGTTTTCCTCAGATACTTTAGGTTCTTTGAACTTCCCAAAATGTGATGGTTGATTGGATTCTATAAAACGTCTATGTGTGTTATATTTACCTTTGCTCCTGTGGCCTGGGTCATGGCTAAAAGTGGTTTGAGGGCATGGCTGAAAGTGGCAAAATATACCCTTGCAAACTGCTGTACAAAACACTAGGATATATGGCATGTATTTTTAATTGTCACTCCATTCATAGTACACTTATAATCATGCAATGCAGCCATTTAAGTAGTGCAGCACAGAAAACAACCATTATATAGACTGGTAATACATGTGATAGGATACAAATATAGGATATTTTGTTATGTAGTATATCCTGGGCAAAAACAGAAAGATGTACCAAATGCATTCTGAGATTTTTCAAGATAAGCATCTTCTTTTTGGAATACAAACAAATGAATAACAGAAGGATAAAGGAAATATATTTTAACAAGGCACTCAGAAGAAATATAGGGTATTAAAACTGTTTAAAAATCAATTGAAAGAAAAAAATGGTGGAACAACAAACTAAAATATGAACAAACAGCACAAAAACAAGCCGAACTTGAGGATAGTTCATGCAGAGACAACTTGATGGTGACAACAATACCAAAATAAATCGAAAGAAAAGATTGTAAAGACTTTATGAGAAAATGCTTTGGCACATGGACTGATATTAAAATAAAAAGACCACATAGACTAAATGTTCCTATCCTGAGACTGAGAAAGCAAATGAGGCATATGCTGATTAAATTGCAGCCGTACCAGTTAAAAAAGGAATTGCTTTCTGTATTGTGAAAGACTGGGACAATCTTAAAAGTTGGAGACCCAAGAGTCTATGTGGCTAATGAGTTATCACTACAAATAAGGAGAAATGCTTGTCTTCCTTCTGTAAGAGTCTGCACAGAAATGAAACTTGGTTTCAGTTATTGTATCTTGCATTACTCAGAGACTTCTAGCCATTTGAAATAAAAGTCCCCATTGATCAATGACAAGCACTAAATGAACCGACAGAAAGAAAAGAACTGAAGTGGGAGAAGAGGATAAAAAAATAAGCAACCAATCAACAAATGAAGTTTGGCAACAAACCAAGTTGTCCAGGGACATCTTCAAGAGGGGTTAATTTGATATATTAGTGGGAGTTGAGTGGGTTGGGGAGATGAAAGGGTTAAATGAAGGGAGGGATGATTGGGAGGAAATGAGGTAAGGGGCTTAAGAGGTTTAGACAAGTGTAGTTGGGTAAGTAATCACATTTTTACGTGAACTTGTTACCTAGCCACCCTCCGTTTTTTGGTTGGTGGGTTGGTAGGGACTGTGGTTATTTTATCAGTCGGTGTAGGCGGAGAAGAGAGACAGGCTTGTCCTCTTCTGTTCCCCCTCTGGTATCTGGATGTTCATTTCAAGGATTTGGGGAAAGGAAAATGAACAGCTGGAGGGAGCTTGCTGAATAGATAAGCAAGCAGAGGTAAGAACATTGCTTATTTGGTTGGAAGGCAATTAAATGAATGGTGTATGAAGTGAGATGGGGACGCTGCTTCATAAGTAAAGTAAGCAAGTAGAGGTATGGACACTGCTTATTGGGTCAGGATGAGTAAGGTCATGTCATCCTGAATTATTTGGTTGGATGGGTAATTCAATAAATGGGATATGGAGTGAGTCTTGGACGCTGCTTCATAAGTAAAGTAAATGAGCAGAGGTATGGTTATTGGGGCAGGATGAGTAGGTACACTGTCCTGATTAACTTTACAAGGATGTTTATGATGTGTTTACAGTCAAATATACTATGTCCAGTTGTAATTAATTCATTTTGGTGTTCAAAGCTATTAATGAAGTTTAATAAAGGACGTCAAATGTCATTCAGTGTGATGTGTTTATTGAAGGGGACCAGGACAAATGCTGAAAAATAAACTAGGGACACTTCAGTGGAAAGGTTTCCTAGAAGATCTTTACTGTTTTACAAAATAAAATGATAGATAAAATACTGAAGATGAAAAAACTTTCAAAAAAGTGAGAGATTCCATTAAAAAAATGCACTGGTAATGTTGAGTGAGGATAGTACTTTATGTATGTTTATACGGGCAAGGATATTTGATATAAAGAAAATGTGAATTGAACTCTGAATGACACTTTGAAGCCAAAAAAAGAAGTACGCACCTGAAAGAAAATTACTATTTAATTAAGATAATTGTGAAATATAACTGTTATATTTCAAGTTTTACTAAAAATGAAAGTTTGTAACTGCCTGGAGGGGGGGTGCAATATTTTTCATGCTGTATGGTGGAAGTGTTATTTGTTTTCAAATTGCAAACCATGTTATTTTGCTTCTAATAAAGACTCTATGACAGTAGGGGAAGGACGGGAAAAAAAATGAATGATGTATAAATTAATGATTTATAAAAAGTAATATATGTTGGAAACAAATATGCATAAAGCTAGCTGTTATAATGCTTGCAGCAGGAATCTGAATGAATAAAAGTTTAAAGAGACAATTATGCTGAATGAAAGAATATAGATATTGTCTAATGTAGTTACTGAGAATTTCAGAAGATATGTAAACTGGTAGCTACAGATAAGAGAAACAGATTAGGGAGAAATTCTTAAAAAAAATATGTATGTGTGCATGTGTGTGTGTGTGTGTGTGTGTGTGTGTGTGTGTGTGCGCGCGTGCATATGTTTGTGTGTGTATATATGCCTAGCTGGGAGAGCTTCTGTCTTATGCCCACATGGGGAATAGCATCAAAGGCTTTGGCTAGGTGAAGGTAGGCAGTGTGTACTGTCTCCCCCTCTTCCATGGCTTTGGTGACTGTTTTGAAGAAGTTGACCAAGTTTAACAGGAATGATCTCCCTTTGACAAAACCAAACTGTGTGGGGTCAAGTATTTGGAGGCTGCCAATGTCCTTGCTTATAAGGTCCATGATAATACACTCCATGGCCTTGCAGATCAGGCTAGTTAGGCTAATAGGTCTATAATTGCCTGGGTCAGTGGACACTCCACCTTTGTGTAGGGGGATGACAATGGCTCACTCCACCTTTGTGTAGGGGGATGACAATGGCTGTCCTCCATTCAGCTGGGGCAAAGTCGGTGCTCACGCTTTGGTTGAATAGGGTGTCTAATGGAGATGAGACTTCTTGCCTGAGTTCATCTAGAATACAGCTAGGGATGTTGTTGGGTCCCATGGAGACTGCATTTTTTGCCTTTGGGAGGGCATTAAAGACCTGCTCCCTGGTGATGAGGGAAGGAGGGACAGGTGCTGGGGATGTCATGGTTTACTAATGGGGGGGGACAGGGGGGTGAAGTTTTCACTGAACCTGTCTGCCAGCAGGTTGGCTTTATCTACAGAGTTTGTGTATGTGGTGTTACTGACCACCAGTTCAGAGCAGATTTGAGTGTTACCCTTGAGATTGTGGATGTATGTGAAGAAGGCCTTGTGACTGTCCTTAGTGGATATGGGCAAGTTAAACTCGAAGTTAGCCTTAGAGGATTTCACCAGTGACCTTATTTGCTTTTTCAGACAAAGGAGGGATTGCATCCAACTTGGCACCTGCTCCTTCTTTGTCCTGGATAGCATTTTTTTCCCTTTAATATAGAGTTTGATTATTGCTGCTGTCCACCAGACAGGTTTACCCTTCCTTCAGGAAGATGATTTGGTCCTGTCAGGTATTGTTGAGTCCATACAGCTAGGTAGGGGCTCATATAGTTTTTTGGTGTAGGCTTGGACATTAGTGCTAGTTCCTGCTGAAGGGATGGAGGCTGTAAGGCTATGTATACCTGCTCTCAGGAGATTGTAGTGAGCTTTGGAATAGTGTTTTTGCTGGACCCTGATGGGTGGGGGGGGTCAGGGAAGATAGTGACTTAGAAACTGATCGCTTTATGGTCAGATCTTACAAGGGAGGATGACACTGTAGGGGTGCTACAGTGGCTACTCATGTTGGTTAGGACCAAGTCAAGGATATTTTCACCTTTCATAGGGGCGTTGACCAGCTGATTCAATGCATTGGCTTTGACAAAGCCAAGGAATTTCTGACCATTCATGTTTGGGCTTGAATAGGTCTCCCACTCTATGGTTGGGTAGTTAAAGTCACCCAGGATCAGGGTAGAGGGTTGAATCTTGATGGATTCAAGTAAGTCCAGATAGGTGCAGTGGTCATCCTGAGTCATGGCTGGGGGTCTGTAGCTAGCTATGATTTGAATAGGTGTTTTGTCAACAGTTAACTACATTTGGAGTGTCTTCTGTGTGTCCTACTGTTTGACCAGCCTGCAGGGGTGTATGTCTTTGAAAAATATTAAAACTCCACCTTGTTTGGCTTTGTAGCCCTTCCTTTGGGGTCTGAAAGTATGGTAGGATGAGTAACCTGGTAAGGCTGGGGTACTCTTCACAGCTTTGAACCAGGTTTCAGTGACTGCACCAATGTCAGTGTCCTCCAGGGCAAGGAATGATTGAAATCAGTGCAGTTTCATGCTAAGACTCCTAGCATTTAACAGCAAGATATTTAAATTTCCTTTAGAAGAATTTTTCATGTTGGTAATTTTGTGCTCATGACTTTGCCTAAAACAGGCACTATGGGGGAGGTAAGAGCCTTTGCCAGAAGCCTGAAGCCCAGGAGAGACAGATGAAGGCCATCTCTGGCAAAGCATCATGGTCTGTCAATCATGTCCTTTCAGGCTGTCGAGTACTGGATCCCCTTGGAATGGAGAGAAAGGATATTTAAAAATATAAACACATAGACATACAGACAGTTCACAATAGCAGGCATAGCATTTACATTTTACACCTTTCCATAAGGAACAAGGATGCTAATCCAGGCATGAATTTGTAATGTCCCATTGATTAAGGAAATAAGATGGCGGCCTTAATGTAAGCATATACTTTTACCTGGCACCACTACTTAATTTTAAAATTTGCATTTTTTCTTATCATTCAAAGAGTATGCTGTAATTTATGCCCAGTGTATTGTGACTTTACACAGCAATAGCAGGAAAGTCAAGCTCTCTGTTGATATCTGCTGTTTGGATTGAAGGCAACAAGTATTTGGCAAGAGGCAAGGGGCCCTAGGCTTCATGTGAAGAAACTTTACAAAATTCAGTTTTGATAAATGTTTTCTTACAACACAAAATTCCTCAAGTGATAATCTGGCATAAAGAAAACTTTCTAATTTCCAGTGTAACCAAAAATTAACTACATCATTGCCTCCAACATGGCTCAAGATGTGAATACAATGCAACTGCAAACTACCAAAACCAAATACAAGGCATTGACTCATACATGTTGCAAACTTAATCATAAAGAAGACAAAAAAAAAACTACTACCAGAAACAAACTAGATCACACCTTGCTTATGTAAGATTTAAAAAATCGTATTTTCAACACTCCAAAAAAAAAAAAAAAAAACGGTGGAATATATCTCCGCACAACTTATAGATATTAAAGATTCACTGGTCAACATTACCTAAAGACTCAACACATTAGAGATGCAGATTTCAGATTGTGAAGATAAAATAAATTTATTAGACAAATTCACAGAACAATCAGGAGAAATTACAATACTAGAGGATAAAATAACAGACTTGGAAGCTAGAAGTCATAGATACAACATAATACAATGATGTTTACAAGGAAACACAGGAATATAACAACCTGATGGGCATTACTAAGCAAATATTCACACACTCGCTTCACAATTATCCACGGTTAAAAAATCCCAAAATAAGACTAAGCCAAGGCTAATGTATATAAAAATTCTAAATTATCAAGAATTTAAAGAGTGTGAGCTGCTAAACCAAAAGCTACTTTTACTGGCTTGGACATAAAATTACATTTTCATAAAACCCCTTTTATAAAATCAAATCTACAAGGCAGAAACTAGCCCCATTCTGTGTACATGTAATACAATTAAAATTAAATTCAAAACATCAAACCCAGATAAGCTATCTTTTCAGTTTAAAAATGAAAAATACCCAGTCAGCTATGTGACATTAGGAGGTACTGCCAGCCATGCCAGAAGAAGTAGAGCAGTGGATGTATAACTTATGCCAGCACAGCTAGCTGGAACTGTTTACATAATTATATGCCATGTGTGTATCAAACTGATTTGTACAGAGGTTTGTGCTGAAAATGTATTTGTGAGATTTGCTTGGGTTAAAATGTATCAACAGTGTGCCCTGCAGGAAGGAAAAGAAATGTACATGTATTATTATGACTTAATTAAATGTACACATTGTAATAGCATATACTGAGAGGGAAGAGGTTAATTCACATGACTTTAGAAAACTTTTCTTGAAATGAATTACTTTATAGGTTAAGCCATAATGATGTTACCCAACAGTTTTGAAGGGAGCCAGAGAAGCAGTCTGTACTAGAGAATAGGTTGTAGTTCCTGCAGGAAGAATAGAATAGTTTAATGGTTTTATAACTTACAGCAGCTGCACCACATCTGAGCAATGTTCTATTTGTGTGTATGGTAGCACGTAGGTGCTAAACCCTGACAGCTTCTGACAGTGGGGGTTGCATGGCAACCAGAAGTCAAATAACCAGATGTATGTGATGTCATTCATCACAGAAATAAGTCTCAGGAGCATTCTGTATTCTGTCTTGGATCTGACAACGAATACCACTCAGTCATCTTGCCTTGCTGTATTCAGTAAGTAAGAACAGTAATTCTTTTAGTCAATCAGGAATATATAGTGAGACTAGCTAAATACCATTTTTTCTATAACTGTGTGAAACTTTGCATCAGTGTTATTTTTAATATTGCCTGTGACTGAAACTCTGGTGTTTACTATGAATAGATATTTAGTACTTTCATGTTCTTTTATTTATTAGTAAATATATTTAAACTTCTCATTGTGGCTGGTCCTTTTAGAAAAAAAATTAAGTTTCTAGAGTATTTGCACATATTTATTTGGTGATAACTCTGGCCACTCCTGAAAGCCTGGCTGTTTGGCCATTACCATTTGTATTAATATTAACTTCATTCAGTATAACTGGGTACCATTTTAAGAGCCTTATTTATAATAACTGACTGGTGGCAGAGAAACTACCTTATAATCTGGGCAAAGTTGGTAGAGCGGGTAATCTGTGCCAGCCTTTCCCAGGTGTGTGTCTGATTGTGTGAAAATTAAATCTTAAAGTGTGTGTGTGTGTGTGTGTGTGTGTGTGTGTGTGTGTGTGTGTGTGTGTGTGTGTGTGTGTGTGTGTGTGTGTTTGTGTGTGTGTGTGTATGTGTGTGTGAAAATTAAATCTCAGAGTGTGTGTGTCAACTACTTGGGGCAGAGATATGAAGCATTGGTTTCACAAAGAGGGTGCTAGAGAACTTCGCTTATACACTTGGTAGTGGACCTTTCCCTACAGCTGTACCAGTGGGGAGTCTTACTGGTGACCTGTTGGGAGACAGCTAGAGAGATCCAGACCCTGGACTGAGTGTGTTCCCTCTGTGTGTTCTTAAGGGAAATTGTGCTTGATGCAGAGAGGTCTTCATTTGGAAATACTGAGTGCATCCATTTGTATTCCAAGTGAATGCCCCTCTTCAGTGTCAGTGGTCAGTATTCAGGCTCCTTGATTACTGGAGTGGGGACATCACATATTGGTGAGCAGTGGTGTAGATATTGAACGTCTGTAGCCTGTAAGCAGTTGTCACTATAGGAGTGCATTCTCTCAGCAGCCACATGGTGAGCATTCAGAATTTCACATCACAACAGTTTTTATTTATTTATTGTTAGCTTAGTTTCATCAGGGAAGGCAGGCAAAAATGTCAGCAGAGGATTATGGCATTCTGACAAAGAATCAGTTGGCCAAGGTGTGCAAAGCTAAAGTACTGGTGTATGCCAGCCTGACTAAAGAGGAAATTATTTCAGCCTTAGTCACAGCTACAACACATGCCAGCAACCAGGAGGATAACCAGTCTGGTGATACAAATTTTGCAGCCCTCAGAAATGGGACAGTTCATCTTTTCCTCAGAGGACTTAAAAATCCATCTGAAGTTAAAGAGACTTGAACTGGAGGCCAAATGTGTGTAATTAGAATCAGCAGAGAGACTGTGGCAAGCAAAACAGATGGAATTAGAATCAGAAGAGAGACTGTGGCATTTGGAGGCTGAAGAAAGAAAATAAGAATCAGCATCAATATGAGAGGGAGATGCTGACTCTTTGTCAGGTTCATGGAAGTAATGGGGAAGGGAATAACCGAACCCCAGAAGCAATAAAGGTCAGTACATTTATTACACAATTTACAGAGGGTGATAATTTTGATAGTTTTATTCATATATTTGAAAGGGTATGTAAACAGTATAATGTTGACCAAGGGCTCTGGGTACAGTTCCTGACCCCCTTACTCCATGGTAAAGGTGTAACTGATGTTTCTAAATTGTCTGATACTGATTGTCTGATACTGATTGCCTAAACTATGAAAAAGTCAAGAGATGTTTACTTGAATGCTTTAAGTTAACACCTGAAGCTTACAGAAAAAGTTTCATGAGGTTGGATGCAACACAGATGAAAGTGTGTGTGGTTATATTGCTGAGTTAAGCACTTATTTTCATAGGTGAGTGTCAGATCACCACTTCTGAATGGCTAGCACACCTTTTGGTGAGGGAACAAGCCCTTAGCACTTTACCTGAGGACATGAGAATCTGGCTGGCAGACTGAGAATGCAACTCTGCAGATGAGCTGGGGAAGAAAGGGGATCTCTTCTTAGCAAGCAATGCATCACTGCACATGGGTATAAGGGAACCCATGGTGGGCAGCCTAAACTGCCCCAACATATTCTGTCAGTAATAGGGGAAGCCACTAGTTCAGGTACATGGCCAGGTTTAAGGGTTAAATGTTTTAAATGTAACCAGTTGGGCCATGTAGTATATAGATGTACACGGAGGCAAGGTGGGGAGCAAAAGGTCAGGGATCCAGCAAGTGAGAATAACAGTATGCTACTGGTAAGTTGTCTGGAGACAACAGGGATACCAGAGTATCACAAGAGGTTTTATTCTATCTTAGTGGATGGAAAACAAGCCACTGCTAAGAGAGACATGGCCTCTGACATAACCATTGTGAAGCCTGCAGTGGTTAAAGAGGAACAGTACTTGCTTAGGCAGTCCACTCCAGTCAGAGCTTTAGGAGGGACCCCAGTCCAAATGCCTTTGGCCAGGGTTCACCTTGACTGGGAGGGTGGAAAAGGAAGCAAGCAAGTAGGTTTGTTTGAGGATATCCCTGGAGACATCCTGACAGAGAATGATTTTGATAATGCAGCACATTGTACACACAGCCTGGCTTGGAGACAGGCATGTGGGTCTGTTAGGCTGGGGGAGACCCAGACAGACCTCATACCTGAAGCCAAGGCTGGTGAGTTGGCTATTTCAAGCAGGGAGCCTGAAGGTGAGCCATGGATTCTCATAAGTACTGTTGTTCCCTTGGACTAAGTGACTGCAAGGGTATAGATGAGTGGTAGTACTCAGGCTGATAGTGAGGCACTGTTGTCAGAGGACACCAGACTTCCTGTGGAAGGGGAGCTGGGAAGCATCACAAGAGTTGAGCTGAGACAGGCTCAGCTCTCAGACCCTATCTAGGAACAGGGGAATCTGTATACTGGAACAAAACGTTACTGTAAAGAGAGTGGACCCCTGAGGGAAGGCTAGAGGGTGAGGTAATACAGCCATTGGTAGTGCCTAGTGCATACTGTCTGGCACTATTAGCCATAGCCCATGACATTCCTTTTGCAGGTCATATGGTCATAAAACATACCAACAAATGTATCATGCAGAACTTTTATGGACCTGGGATTGCAAGGGATGTAAAAGGGTACTGCAGGACCAGTGAGCAGTGCCAAAAAGTAGGCAAAGCAGGAGAGAAGGTCAAGGCTCCTTTGATGCCTTTGCCTCTGATTGAGGAAATGTTTCAAAAGGTAGCTATGGATATTGTGGGGCCTCTGAGTACCCCAAGTAAGATAATGAAGAAGTTTATCCTCATGTTAGTAGATTATGCTAATAGATACCCTGCCTGTGTCTCTGTCCTCCATCGATGCAGACAAGGTGGCAAATGCTTTGTTAGAGATTTTCAACATGGTAGGCTTCCCGAGAGAAATACTGACTGACGGAGGTGCCAATTTCATGTCAGAACTGCTGGCTTGTCTGTGGAAGCACTGTGAGGTGAAGCAGCTAAAAACCACCCCCTACCACCCCCAGACTAATGGTCTTGTGGAGAGGTTAAACACTACACTAAAGACCATGCTACAGGCATTTGCAGACCAGTTTAAGAGAGAGTGGAACAAATATTTGCTCCATCTGCTGTTTGCTTATAGAGAGGTACCCCAAGAATCCACAGGTTTTTTACAATTTGAGTTACTGTATGGGCAAAGGGTGAGGGGATCTTTAGATTTGATTTATGATGGGTGAGACAGTGAGTGTGAATCCCACAAGGAGTCTGTTGTGGCATATGTTGTAAACCTCAGGACAAGGCTCAGGGAGGTCATGGGCTTGGCCCAGAAGAAGCTGGCAGGAGCCCAACAGCAGAAAAATGCCTGGTATGACAGGAATGTGCGAGCCATAGAGTATGCTGTGGGGCAGCGGGCGATGGTTCTCATTCACAATAAGCTGCAGGCAGCTTTGGGAGGGACACTTCAAAGTGGTAAGGAAGGTCAGTGATGTTAACTACATGGTAGAACTGCTAGGCTAGAGGAAGGGGCCCAAATTGTACCATAATAACATGATGGATCCTTACCATGATAGGGAGGCCCTGGTGTCAAGTATTTGCAGTAGGAGGCAGGAGGAGTATGAGGGGGATCTATGGTTACATTGAGCCAGCCAGCAAAATGCCCAGTTACTATGGTGGAGCCTAGGGTTGCAGGTATATGATATGACAGTGCAGCACCGTAGTGGGGTTAGCAATGCCAGTGCAGATAGGCTCTCAAGACAGGGTATGGGGTAATGTATTCCCAGATAGGCTCATTTCTCTCGAGAAACGTTTCTCAAGGGCACTTGAAAAACTAGATTGAGTCTTCAAAGGGGGGAGAGATTTGATGACAAGAGGTACTGCCAGCCATGCCAGGAGAAGTAGGGCAGTGGATGTATAACTTAAGCCAGCACCTTTGGCTGGAATTTTGTAAATAATTATATGTCATTTGTATATCAAACTGATTTGTACAGATGGTTGTGCTGAAAATGTATTTGTGAGATTTGCTTGTGTTAAAATGTATCAACAGTGTGCCCTGCTGGAAGGAAAAGAAATGTACATGTATTATTGTAACTGAATTAAATGTATACATTGTAACAGCATATACTGGAAGGGAAGAGGTTAATCCACCTGACTTTGGAAAAAATATTCTTGAAATTAAATTACTTTATGAGTTAAGCCATACAGATGTTATCCCACAGTTTTGAGGGGAATCAGAGATGCAATGTCTGTACTAGAGAATGGGTTGTAGCTCCTGTAGGAAGAATGGAATGGTTTTATGTTTTTTTGACTTGCAGCAGCTGTACCATGTCTGAGGAATGCTCTATCTGTGTGTATGGGTAACATGTAGGTGGTAAACCCTGACAGCTTCTGTCAGTGGGGGTTGCATTGCAACCAGAAGCCAGATGACCAAATGTATGTGATGTCATTCTGTACAGAAATAATGTTTTAATAATAGAGGAGGTTGAAGTCTCAGGAGCATTCTGTATTCTGTCTTAAATCTGACAACAAAGACCACTCACCCATCTTGCCTTGCTCTATTCAATAAGTAAGAACAGTAATTATTTTAGTCAATCAGGAATAGATAGTGAGACTAGCTAAATACGTTTTTTTTCTGTAACTGCAAAACTTTCCATTGGTGTTATTTTTAATGTTCCCTGTGACTGAAACTCTGGTGTTTACTGTGAATAGATGTTTACTATTTTCATATTCTTTTACTATTTATCATTACATATATTTAAACTTCTCATTGTGGCTTGTCCTTTTAGAAAAGTATTTAAGTTTGGAGAGTATTTGCACATATTTATTTGGTGATACCTCTGGCCACTCCTGAAAACCTGGCTGTTTGGTCAAAATTACCATTTGTATTAACTTCATTCAGTATAATTGGGTACCATTTTAAGAGCCTTATTTATAATAACTGACTGGTGGCAGGGAAACTACCTTATAGTCTGGGCAAAGTTGGTAGAGCGGGTAATCTGTGCCAGCCTTTCCCAGGTGTGTGTCTGATTGTGTGAAAATTAAATCTTAAAGAGAGTGTGTGTGTGTGTGTGTGTGTGTGTGTGTGTGTGTGTGTGTGTGTGTGTGTGTGTGTGTGTGTGTGTGTGTGTGTGTGTGTGTGTGTGTGTGTGTGTGTCATCTACTTGGGCCAGGGACATGAAGCACTGGTTTCACAAAGAGGTTGCTGAATGACTTGGCTTGAACACTCGGCTGAGGACCTAACCCTACAGCTGTATCAGTGGGGAGTCTTACTGGGGACTTGGAGGGAGACAGCTAGATTGCTCCAGACCCCAGACTGAGTGTGTTCTCTGTGTGTTGTTAAGGGAAATTGTGCTTGATGCAGAAAGGTCTGTATTTTGAAATACTGAGTGCATCCATTTGTATTCCAAGTGAACATCCCTCTCTAGTGTCAGTGGTGAGGATTCAGGCTCCTTGACTACAGGCACAGAGTGGGGACATCACATGCTCCACTGATCAAACAAAGCTACTCTTTAGAAAAACTCTTTCCATTTAATGTTAAGTAAGGTCCCGATATAAGTTACATGACATAACATGAAGATTGATGACTTCCTGGCTGCGGCTGAATTCTGAATGGAGACTTTGGCAGTTTTCCTGATACAGACATTGACCTGAGGAGAACTTGCTAATGTTGGAAATCTTGTTTTTCAGCAACCTGTAGCTACAAGAATTATAAAAGAAACCATTTTTATTTCTCAACGAGTTATAAAATCACTAATAACTTTGGTATATAGGTGGTGAAAAATAATCTTAGTAATTTGAAACTTAATTGACATATTAGCATGTAAGTTTGAATGAAAACAATCTTTAACAAGAGCAAAGAAAGGATTTACAAACTGAACAGGACAAGTTGTAAACCTATAAATACACTTCCAAAATACTTTCTGTTGTCTCTTTTAAACCAATATGCCTAATATTGGCAGTCAAAAGTTCTTTAACTCTGTGTTGACTCAAATAATACAAAAGTTGAATTTTTGTTTTTTTAACTTAATAATTGTTATATTAAGCTGAAAAATACACTATCAAATAGTTAACTTCAGTAAAAAAGATGTTTTCCTTTTTCAGTTATACAAAGCTATATTCCTATACAACATTTTATCTTTTCTGCATTAGTATCTTTACATGTGGAGCTAGATGTTAAAATGATTACATGCTGAATATATAGGTTCTTTGGTAGATAGCTATCATGTTCCAGTTAAGGTTATTTTATATTTACTGTAATATAGTTAAGCTAGGCTATGTAAGTTTTGTTAAAACTCTGTATTTAAAGTTTTTGCTTTCTTCATTAAGAGTTAGGGGTAGTGGGGTTAGGCCCATAGTGTTTAGCAAGGAGAGACTTATTTTATGTTTTGCTACAAGTTTCACAGACATAAAATTGTAGTTTCAACATTTAACTGGGAAGACACATTATCTTTTCTGACTTTCAGCTACTCTATTTACTAAATTCAGTCCTCACACAGGCTAATATAATTTTAAATTAAAACACTTACTTTATTACAAACATTTTTAAACCTAGTATCAAACAAAATGTGTTGGAATGTTGAGTCGTAGAATGTGAGAGGACTACAAACATTTGATAAAAGAAAAGTGCTTTCACACTTATTTACAAAGCAAAAGACCATATCATCTTTGTACAGGAAACTCACATGTTAAGACACTCAGTGGAAAGCAATAAACAAAAAATGGATGGTCAAAAGTTAACATCCAGAATTAATAAAAATAAAGAAAGAGTGGCTATATTAAGAAATCTTTACCATTCACAATTATAGATACTAAAAGTGATACTAATAGTTATTGATATTACATAACCAGCACAAGTAACCTCACTGACAAGCCATCATTTTTAGGTAATGTATATATCCCTAGATTAAACCCATTAGAATTTATTTCCATCTTAGTTAAAATACTAAACAGATTCAGGAATTATACTATGATCCGGGGGGGGGGGGTTAGAATACAATTACAAATCTTTGGCAAAATACTACTAATAAAAATAGAAATATTGATAGAAATATATCTTCAGCAATATTGGAAAAGCAGACTCAATGTGATTTGTTTGATCTACTCTTGATTGTTAAGGCTTGGAAAAACAAAAATAACAACTAAAACAGGAACTATAACTATCCATATTTTTCATCATGGCATAGACCGTGTCCAGAATCAATTTCTTTTTAATTTCTAATTGTCTTTTACAACAGATCCCAGAACATTTTCAGACTATTCCAAGATTTCATTAACATTAAGATGGAATCTTGATATAAAATGCAATTACTTTCTACATAATTCTTCTAGAATTTACTTTATTTCATTAATAATCTTTTCTTTTTCCAATAACTGAGGGTTTAGAGACCAGTTATTATAAGAAGAGGTTATTAATGAAATTAAACTCAATTCTAGAAGAATTTCATACAGAGCTAATCAAGTCAGATAAAAACCTGACCCCCAATGGACAGCACTGAAAGCTTAAACTAGGGGACTCTTAATAAGAAAAGCGTTGTATTATAAGAAATTATATCAAAAAAGAGAACAGGAAATAAAAGCTAATATCAAGAGATTGTAGAGTGACCTAATTCAAAATTAATATCCTAAGACAGAAGAACAACTAAAATTGTTTAGGCAATAATTAATAACTCTATGCATCTCACAACATTTATAATATGAAAAGAGAACATGGGCTCTTTATTCTGAGTGGATACAAGCAATATCTAAATTATTAGGCCAAATGATAATTTCAAAAGCTAACCCTTTAATTTGAGAAATTAAAGATGAAAACAGTAAATTTATCTTTAATGAGGACTTACAAAGTGTTTTTGAAAAGTGCTATACTAATTTACATCAGTCTAACATCAATAAAAGTAATATTTCAGGAATAAATACTTTTTGCAACAAATCACTTTCAGTACCATAATCACAGATATAGCCAAAAAGTTAGATGATCCGATTGCTACTTCAGAGTTAATGAATACTATCAATAAATATAAAAAATGGTAAAACAGTAGGCCAGGATAATTTCACTGCAGAATTCTACATTAAATTTTCCAACACCTTATTTAAAATGCTTCATAGAGAATTCATATATGTTATTCATCAAGGATTTTCATATCCCTATTTAAACAGGTCAAAAATTATTCTGATACCTAAATCTAACACAGACTCCCTCTGATTACTCAAACTGTGGACCTATATCCTTAATAAATTATGACATTAAAATGTTATCATCCACAATAACTAAAAGATTGTAGAACATTTCTCATAATATACTATCTTCTTTTCACTCAGGCTTTACTAAATCTAGACAAATAAATGACAACATGTTTACTTTAGAAATTATTCTAACATTCACTATTAATAAAAAAATCACCTCTGGCTTAGCACTTGGCTCAAAAAGCTTCAAATGAGTAAATATTTACTTTTTAGAGAGTGTATTATTTAATTTTGGCTTTTCCCTCAACATTTTTTCAAACAGTTTCTTCAATATATCAAAACACTTCTACCCAGTAATTAACAAGAATCTGTCTAAACCTATTTTAATTAAACAAGGTGTCAGACAGGGTTGCCCCCTTTCCTATATATTAAATAAGTATTAAATACTTATTTAATATATACATAGAACCACTCTGTTTAAGTCTGATGCAAAAAACATACTACAAATACCCTGTTTACAGTAACATTTTAATTGCCATCACTGCCTTTGCAATATATATATATATATATATATATATATATATATATATATATATAGTTATGACATAAATAGAAATTTTCTCTAAAGTATCTATCTATAAACCTAATACTCAAAAAACTAAATTATTCCCGTTGTCATCAGATTACTATAGTGCTGACACTTTTGATGTGGAATGGATCACAATCACATCCTTAAATATTTAGGAATAAATTGTATATAAAATAAACAAAATAACTTTGAGAATAATTTGAAAGGTCTTGGCAACTGATCTCTGAAGACTTAGAAGGAAAACTCTAAATGTATCATATCTTTCTAAGTTACCAATTGTAAACATAAATATTTTTCCAAATTTGTATTTCCATATCTCTTCCAATCTAAATCTATAAGAATTAGGTATGATAAATGAATAGCCCCACAACCTAATGGGAGTCTTTCCCTTCCTGACATCTGTTCATACTATTTAATAATCAATTCAATAAGACTTTTTAATATAATACATGCTGCTATATCACAAAATCAATTAAATCCTATTTGGATGTCTCAAATCATACACTTTTAATAGAATATTTAAACTGCAAACAGTAAAACTAAATATTTCTATAGTGCATCACCATTCACCTTCCTAAAAATATCGACAATATACTCAGTGAGACCAGTCATCTACAACCAAGAACCCCTCAGCAAAAAAGAACATTTAAAGAATTATTAACGTTCAACTTACAATCATAAGCTACTAACATATTCTGCAATTAATGTATCTAGCTATTTTACAGCGTGCACACTTCTAGAGTCTAAAAAAATATTGTTAGTATCCATAAGGGAAGAAAAAAAAAACGTGTGTACACAAGTCAGTCTCCTAACTTAAATCAAACTTAGTAAGACAGTTTACCTCAATATACTGGCTAACACAGTACTGTCTCCTGCTATTTTCTTTACCATCAGAAATACTGGCACTAAATATACTTTACCTGTGGTATATTAATCTCTGTAATGTTGCCTTAATAAGCTCGCCTTACTTCTAAATGCAGCTCCACTGATAGTTTTTTTTAATAAATAATACTGTTGTGTGTGGTCTCTGTGCCATTCCACCCTCACTTTGTTCAGTCTCCACTATGCCCTCTCTCCCCAATTCTCACCCAACCCAACTACCCCTATATTTATACTTCCCAACCCATACCCACCTCTTACAATTAACCAATAGCAACTTCAAGCAACATCTCCCCATCCTTCATCACTATTAAGACTTATACCCCATCTAATATTCTTGCAAACCTCAATAATACACCCTAGCCACCCTAAGCACATACTATACAATACCCTAGCAATCCTACACTACAAGTAATACTCCCACTATCAAGAAGAGCTTAACATATCTTACATTCCTTTCAAAAGCAAAACTTTTTTTTGCAATCACAGTAATACTACTCACCCTTCTGACATGCATCACCATATTACAATCCCATTTACATCTACCTAGTTTCTCTCCCATAAATCCACAACCACAACAGTCCTGTAACACACCACATTTTTAACCATATTTCCTGAACTATATCCACGCTCATTACTAAACCCACTAACCCTTTAATACTTAAAGCTCAGCAAGTCATCATTCTACACCTACATACATACACATTAAAAGGCTAGATATTCCTACACATATTTGCATATCATAACTAAGCTGGCCCAAATTAGGGACATCAACCTCAACCCTAGCCCAAGCAGCAATATACAATAAGAACCAACTGCACCCACTGAGAACAACACTAGTCTCCCAAACCACATTTCAGTTCACAACCTATTTCTTCTAAACATACATTTTCAAAACATATGCAACAAGACCCATGATCTCCACACAACCCTCTCATACTACAACTCTATCATGCTTATAGCTACTGAAATCTGGCTAAAACCAGAAATAACTAGTAATGAAACACTCCCCCATGGATATAACATAATCACGTCAAACAGACTAACAAAAAGAGGAGGTGGAGTAGCAATAATTTTTAAAGACACCCTAGTAGTAATCCAACATCCTCAATCTGCCCCAAAAATGTCAAAACACTGAAATTCTCATTACCCACCTCAAACCCAATAACAGTAAATCAATCTGCCTAGTAGGATAATACATTCCCCTGGTAACAATCTAGCCACAACTAAAGAAGTTTTTCAGTGGCTGTATCACAATATAAAAAGGAGACAATCTTAGGTGAAGTAAAAAATGACTGGAAACAAATAACTAATAACTCACTTGAACTAAAGTTATTTGAATTCTCACAACTACTAAACATCACTACCAGGACCCACAAAACATCTAGCAAATAAACCGTACTAGACTGGTTTCTTTCAAAAAAGCCCCACAACATCAATGCCACTGGAATCTTACCAGACAGTATTAGACTGTGCTTAAACATTCAATAGCAAGGAACATACAAACGAGTCCATAATCTGCAGAATTTCAATCCTGAATGCTTTATAACAACTGTAAAACAATATAACTGGAACTGACTATAAAAACATTGCCACTAGAGGAAGCAGGTACTCATATCTTCCTAACCAGCCTAAATAAACAGACCCCACTTCTAAACAACAGTCAAATCCATTGAGACACCCTGGTTATCAAAAACTACTAAGCAACTAATATTAAATAGAACTCAGGTTTGGAAAACATATACAAAAAATAAAATTCAGTTAAGCCTACAGGATTATAGATATTTCAGAAATCTCACAAAAAAACAAATATTTAATGACAAGAAAGAATATTTTACAAACCTACAATATACTCACCAAATTAAACTAAACTGTTCTGGCAGTCTTTATAGTCACTGTTCAGCCCTGGGCAATCCTCTACCTCCAAACCCGCCACAACATTTAAATATCCAGGTATTACAGCAACTCGGTTTAACACCTACTTTGCAAATTCTATCTTAGTACTAACCAAATAAAACTTCACTTCACCCCTCACTATTCTACATCCCCTTATCACCAAAAAAGTACTCTTTAAACTTGATAGTGTACCCACCACAACAATAAAAAATACTTACTAAAATGAAACCAATCACCTTGGCAGTAGACAAATTATCAGCAGAGTACCTCGAAATAGCAGCAGAAACTATAGCATGCCCACTCTCCATACTTGTCAGCAGATCCAATAGATAACCATGTCCCCAGCATCTGGAAACTATGATATATCATACTCCTACATAAAGGCAGAAATTCTACTGACCTAATCAATTAAAGTCCAATAGCCATCTTCCCACCCCCAGCTAAGGTATTAGAAAGATATATCCGCACCCATTTGCTCAAATACGACACCAATTGTCACATCCCCATGCTGGGCCAGTAATCAAGGAGCCTGAATCCTCACCACTGACACTGGAGAGGGACGTGTACTTAGAATACAAATGTATACACTCAGTATTTCCAGATGCAGCCCTCACTGCTTCAAGCACAATTTCCCTTAAGAGCACACAGGGCACACACTCATCCCAGAGTCTGAGTGTCTCTACCTGCCTCTTCCCAGGTCCCCAATAAGGCTCCCAACTGGCACTCTGAATCCCTGTCTTAAGTAGCTGACAGACAGACTCTTTGAGATTTAATACACACACACACACACACACACACACACACACACACACACACACACAACTGGGAAAGTCTGGCAAAGATTACCTGCTCTACCAACTTTGCTGAGACTATAAGGTAGATTCACTGCCACCAGTCAGTTACTATAAGGCTCTTAAAAGGGTATCCAATTATGCTGAGTGAAGTTAATATTGATACAAATGGTAATGTTGACCAAACAGCAAGGCTTTCAGAAGTGGCCAGAGTTATCACCAAATAAATATTTGCAAATAGTCTCATAGCTTAAATATTTTCTAAAAAGGACCAGCCACAATGAAAAGTTTAAATATATTTAATAATAAATAATAAAATAACAAGTAAATACTAAATATGTATTTACAGTAAACCACAGAGTTCAAATCACAGGACATATTGAAAATAATATTGATGGACAGACATATACAAATAAAGAAAAACAATCTCTAAACTAAGCTTCACTATATTCCTGACTGAGTCTAAGAAAATTACTATTCCCTAATAACTTACTTGATAGAGCAAGGCACATTGAAATATATGAACAGTCTTTCTAGTCAGGTTCCCAAAACCAGAATACGCAATACTCAGAGATTATTACCTGTTAAATAAAATATCTGAGATGTCTTACAGAATGACCTCATCTGGTCACCTGACTCTAGATTCTCACAGTATCCTCCTTTCAAGCTGAGACAGGAATTTAGCATAGACGGCTACAATACACATCTAAATGTTTATGGCAGTGTCTGAGACTTCCCCTATTTTTACTGACCTAATGAACAAAAGCTTCTTCCAGACCCACCATCTCTGGTCGTATTCAGCAGTGTGGGGTGCTGTTCTAATGGTTTAACAGCTCATTTACATTTCACTTATTTTTCTTAAAGTAAGCTAGCTGGTTAAACTCTGCTGCCCATTATCCTCTATTAAAACATATACATTTAGTTAATTTACAATAATACAGGTACATTTTTTTTCATTCCATCAGGGTGCACTGTTCTTACATTTTAACACAAGCAAACCTCACAAATACATTTTCAGCACACATATCTGTACAAATCAGTTTGATATAGAAATGACATATAATTATTTACAAAATTCCAGCTAGCTGTGCTGGCACATGCCATACATCCACTGCCCTACTTCTGGCATGACTGGCAGTACCTCCTATCATCACACCAACCATAACTTACTCTCCTTAACTCAACATGGCTTTTGGCCTAATCATTCCACTACTTCCCTTTTAAACTTTACAAACACAGTTAATCAGCTCCAACACAATTGTAACCTAGCCTCGGCAGCCTTCCTAGGTCTATCTGAAGTGTTCAGTACTGTCTCACACCAGAAACCCCTTGAGGAATTAGCATCTTTAGGCCTCAATATCCCATCACTAACCTAGTTCCATTACTTATCCAATAGGAGTAAGCCTTAAAATGGCAGCAAGACTATTTTGATTTCCTCACTGTCACAGTCGGTGTTCCTCAGGGATCAGTACTAGGACTCCTACTTTTCAATATTTTATCAATAATCCACACTCCACCACTAAACAAGTTACCCTGCTACAATATACAAATGACACCACTGTCATCTGTTCAGCCCAAACAGTAACTTCCCAACAAGAGAACACCCAAAAGGCCTTTCTAGCCATAACATCTGGCCTAGAGGGTTCAGAATTGCTCTTAAATGCTGAAAAGAAAACACATGCTTTTCAGCCCTATAAACTACTCAAATCAAAAACAATCTTTTCACATCCTATCCACCAACAAAGCAAAATAGAACATGTCACACAGGCTAAAACTCCTTGGAGTAATGCTAGATGATAATCTCAAATATGATTAACACCTACACTTAGCGCTCAGAAAAACAAACTGGGCTATGAAATTCCTCACTAATAACTCTAGAAAAAATATAACACAAACATACCTACTTCTATTCCTACTCTATGACTCAACCATCATCATCATCATCATCATTAGCCCCCTTTTCCCCATTGTTTTTCTACATGAGGTATCATGCTGTCACCAACTCTCTCGAGTCAGTGCCACACTCCTGCCTTCTTCAACACTCATGCCTGACTGTTGCAGATCTTCTTTCACACAATCCATCCACCTCTTTGCTGGACATCCTCACTTCCTCTTACCTTCTTCCTGTATGTTCCAAATTTTCCTCACCAGATTGTCTTCTGCTTTTCTACACATGCCCAAACCCCCATAATCTGTTCTCTTTGATCTTTTCTGCAATTGGAGCTACTTTGGCTTCTGCTCTTATATCCTCATTTCTTCGTCTGTCCCACAGTGTGCATCCAACCACCTTTCTCAACTATCTTTACAAATCTTAACTTAACCATCAGAAATAAACTAGAGACAGCCTAAACAAAACTGCAAAATTTTCTACAAATGTTTCTCAAAAACCACCATTGTATAGCACTCATAGCACCAAAAAGCCTTAACTGGCTAGAACTTAAAAACCAAGCCAACCACCATCAGCTTACTGTAGTCCATAAACTAATAAACTCACCAGAAAAATGCCCAGCTTTAAAAGGAATACTACAATCCTATACTACTAATAGAGCTCTACAATCCAGCAATAAAGCTTTTCTATTCATCACAAAATCAAATAACAGAGCAGGAGACTCACTATACTCTAACCAGGTAGCAAAACTCTGGAACCAAATCCCCCCTGAAATAAGACAGGTAAACACAATGTGTGGCTTCAAAACATCATTAAAGAAACACCTGCTAAATAACTAGTTGTGCTCATGCACCATCCCAGACTACCCCCATACACAACCTAAACTCCTCCATCAAAGTTAAACTTATTTTACTTAACATTTCTGTACCCTAATATTATGCAAGTAACTTTCTATCTCCATCACTAAGAAATTTAATTGTATATGCTCCCACAATTGTCATTTACACTATTCTTCTACAGACTGCCACTCCACCTTCCACCTACTGCCTCACCTACAAAACTTCCATTTTCCAGGTAACTACCACTACCTCTGTTTTCTTTAATTCTGGTTTATACAAGCTCTCTACCTCAGTCTACCTAATGTTCCATATATTTACTTGTCCTCTTAAGCTCTACCTCCTGCTAAATTACTTGCTGCCTTTTCTACCCTTCTCTGTACTGATAACCACATTACATAATACAACGACTATCTGTGTAATTTCTCTGTAACCAACTGACTCATAAAAAATGTATTTCCTTAAATTCATGGGCAACTTTATGCTATATAATATGTCCTAGATGTATTCATATGATTGTGTTTTCATGTATAAAAACACAGCAAGTCCAGTCAGATGTGCAATATTGTGATAAACAAAAGAGTAGTTGCTGGAGCCACAAACAGTTTTGTTAAAACACAGTCTTTAATAATGTAGAATCCATGTAGAAAGCAATAAAACACAAGTGCTAAAAACACTTTCCCCTCTAGGCTACTTCAGGTGAGTAGTGAATGCAGCATAATACGTTTTTTAAATAAGTAAAACTTAATAACATGAATAAAATCACATGGTGATTAAGTCACACGATGTATGAAAGTATAGGAAAATCACACAAATAAGGTCACATGACACAAGTCACAGGATATATAAAATGTAAGAAAATTACATAATACAATAAAAAATATAATAAAGTACAATAAATGTAACTATTTGGAGGTGATAAAAAAATCAATAATTATTAATGTACTTTCATTTGAAGTTCTCTTAAGTAGGGTTTTATGTTAACAAACCCATTCAAGCCAGGAGGGCTGTGTGCTTTAAAACACAGTATCCATTTCAATTCCTCTATTTCTGTTTGATGCTTAATGTCACCTCCTCTTATTGACTTAATTATATGTAAGATTATAAATTTAAAACTATGTGTGTTGTCAGTTTTTCAAGAATATGTTTACTAAGCGCGTTTGTTGGAATATGCCTCCTGATGTCAGACAGGTGGTTACATATTCTTTCCTTTAATTTTTGATTGGATTTACCCATATCATATGATGGACATTGAGTACATTTGGCTAAATATAAAATATTAGCGGTTTTACAGTTCACATAGGATCTGAGCAAAAACTCCATGTTACTAACAGGGTGTATAATACTCTTGTCTGTGTATATATAATTGCAGTAAATGTAATTATTACATTTATATGTGCCACATTTTTTACTCAGGAACATATACACAGTCTTTGGCTGTTCTTTATAACATAGCTTATTCTTCAAATTATTGCTCCTTCTGTAACTAAATAATAGTTTGTCCTTCAAGACTATGTCTAATTCTGGAACATCTTTATGTATGGGCCAGTATTTCTTAATAATCTGTTGTACTGCAGAGGTGTTCGTATTGCATGTCAGATTGTATCTAAAAGTATTACTGCTCTGAGTTCCATCTTTCACTAAAGGTGCATCTGCCCAGAAGGTTGGCTGGAACTCAGTATCCCTTTGGGCTACGTCCTTATTTTTAATAGTTTCTAAGCTTCTGGTATTATAACCCCTTTCCTTGAAGGCATATTCGATATTCTTTAGTTGTTCAATCATGTTAAGATTATTCATATTTAAGCATACTACTCTCGACATTTGTTTTTTAACAATGTTATTAAAAACAAATGGGGAGTGCATACTTATTCATTGTAGGTATGTGTTGCAGTTAATTGTTTTTTATATAGTGTTGTGTCTATTTTTCCATTGTCATCCTTGACTAACAATGTCTTTTTATTGGATTTCTCACTTTTAAATTTTAAGAGGTTGGTGCTTTTTGAGATGTGTTCTAAGAACAAAATAAAGTCAGAATCAGCCCCTTTTGATATCAAAAAGACATTGTCTACAAAACGTTTGTGGAAGATGATATTGCCTTTATAACAATTGCCAGTCAATACATATCTGTTCTGCCAGTAATGCATCATAATGTTCGCGTAGGTATTTTCAACAAGTGTGCCCATGGTACCACTGGTGTTTTGCTTAAAAAGTTTGTTTTGAAACAAAAATATGTTATTCTTCAACACTAGACTAAGCAATTCACATATACAATAAATCTCTATCTGAGTATATTGGTAATGTTCAGTTAAATACTTGCTTACATGCTGAATACCTATGCTGTTTGGTATTTCAATGAATAGGGAGACCACGTTCATAATTCCTTTACGTCCTTATTTACTGTTCAATGTGCTAGTTGTCTCAAGAAATCTGAAGTATCCTTGATGACGGTATCCATTGCCAACAGATATTTAAAAATATAGTCAAGATGTTTAGAAATTGGCTCTGTGACCCACCCTCTTGCCAAAACTATTGGCCTAAAAGGAGGGTTAGTAACAGATTTATGAATTTTCAGTAGTCCATAGATAGTAGGTGTTCTAGGAGACGTTACAGTTAAATATTGGTATAGTTCAGGAGTAATAAGCTCTGATGTATGCAAGTTTAAAAGTTGCTGATTAACTTGTTTGATGGTGTCATACTCATCCTTATAGTTAATAACTACGTATTCATTAGTTGTATTCAGTAGCTTGAACATAGAATCAAGATAAAAGCTACTGTCCATGACCACAATACCTCCGCCCTTGTCGGCACCCTTGATAACAATGTTTTTATTATGAATAAGCTCATCTAGGGATTGTGCATGTTTGGGTTTTAAATTGAAAAAGTTGGAGGTATTCGTATTGATGTTTCTATTTCTATTTTTAAAGCCAGATGAATATAGCTCATATATCTTCTTTTCTGCCAATTTCTCAAATGTTGAAATCAAAGGATGGTCAGAAGGTACAAAAGTACTATTTCTTTTTGGCAAATTTTGTTCGATCTGTTTATTTCCAAATATAACTTTTAAATTGAAATTCCTTGTGAAGTATCTGAGCTCAATTAGCATTTGTGATATGTCAGTACAAGAGGCAGGTATATAAGTCAGGCCTTTAGATAAAAAAAATTCTTCATCTGCACTTAAAATGTAAGGGGAAGGTTGATTACTGATTTGTTTGGTTCCTTGTTTGGCTCCATGTTCTCAGATGATGGTCCTATTTGTTTTGATTCTTCCAGCGATCCTGTCTTCATAGCTTCAGTGTCACTAGCAGTAGATGGATTCTCCATTAACAAGGAAAAATCCAGAGGGTCAAGAGCCCTTACATTGTTAGCATCCACGAATGCTGGTTCACACTGCTGTTCGACAGCTTTTTGCCTGCCATAGTGTGTTTTAAGCTTTTGTTCAATGGGGAATCCCATGGTGTAGCGGATGTGTTGAAGAGAAGTAGAATATTCAATCCCCCATTGCCTTTACCACTTATTATTTTTGAAAAACTGGTACAGTATGAATTTAGGAATTTAAAAGACAAATGTTCATATGTTTATGACAATCTAAGTTCCCAGGAATCTGCACTGTTGTGTGAGCTTTCTAATAACAAACAGCTCAGGGTGACAAAACCCGACAAGGGAGGGTGGGGTAGTCATCATGAGTAAAGATGACTATGTTAATAAAAATGTTTTGTCATGTCAACAACAGTGACTTATATGAAGAAACGTCTTTGAGCTTGATTAGGTTGGCCTACCAGCGTATTGATTTTTATTTGCAGGATATGTTGGATGAAGAAGAAATATCTTATGATGTGCATGGTTTCTTTCAAGTTAAATTTCCTGTTGGACCTTGTATTTTTGGTATTCGCAAAATTCATAAGTGTACAAATAATCCACCTATGAGGCCAATTGTCAGTGGTAAGAAGTCTAAGACCCACCCCCTTGAGAAATATGTAGATATTTTAAAGAACTGTTTGGATTCCTTTGAACACATATGTAAAGATTCCTGGGATTTTCTAATGAGGATGAAAATGGTGGAGTTTAATGAAAATTGTGTATTTATGACTATTGACGTGGTAGAGTTGTTTAATGTCATTTCCCGTGAGGTGGGTTTAGGGTGGTTCCACGACTTTCTTTGTAAATGTACTGCCCTTGATAATAATACGATCAATGTCTTGGTTCTATGTATGGAACTGGTACTTAAGTGCAATTTTTTTGTATTTAGAGGGACAATATTTCAGCCAAAGAAGAGGGGTAGTGATGGGGGGCGGCTTGTGCCCCATCTTTGCTATCGTCATCCTGTTACAGTGGGAGAGACATGTTTTGTTTCCACACTTTGGGGTAAAACCTTGGGGCTTATATCTCTGGTTTTTGGATGACATTTTTATTGTATGGGACAGAACTGAAGATGAAATTGAGGGGTTCATGGGTTTTTTTAAACTTTGAGGTTAAGGATTTAGTTAGCAAAAATTGTGTTAGTACTATATATCGTAAACCCACCTATAGCAATAGCATCTTACATTTTGAAAGTAGCCACCCTTTCCATCCAAAAGCTGGGATTGTGAAGGGTCAGTATATTCGCCTTGCCCAGATGGTGTCCAATTGGGATCAATTTGTCCAGGAGTGTGAAAAGCTTGGTACCATGTATCATTGCAGAGGGTATCCAGCTGGTTTGGTGTCGCAAGTGGTGAATGACATCAAAGACAGGAGGACCAGTGGGGATATTATTACCCTTATCAGATCAGTGGTGGTTCCTGGTGAGTATGGACCCAGAAGAAATAATTGTAATGACCGGGTGGACTTGGCAGGTGCATTCATTACCCAGTTTTGCAACAAGGCACCTTCCATTAGGGAGATTATATATAAGTATTGGGACATTTTTTCCCTATTCAAAGAGATGTATAGTGTAGTAGAGGATAGACCCCAAATTGTTTTTTGGAGAGGCAAAACCCTGAAAAACTATTTTGAACATCCCACCATTGATTATGGTTCTAATTTTACAAATAAAAAATGGGGTACTTATAAGTCTGGGAATTGCCCACAATGTAAGATGGTGCTGGAAGGGGACTGGATAGAAGTGAACCATCGGTTCTTTCGGTCCAAGTCTCATTGTACTTGTAATACTGTAGGGGTGATTTACCTGGCTAAGTGCTTAAGATGTGAACATTTTTACGTGGGAAGAAAAAGAGAAAATTTAGGGAATGCTTGTACGAACATGGGCTGGATATGAGGAAGGGAGGTATGAAAAATGCTCTGGCTAGACATATCAGTATCAACAGTGATCATGTCTTTGGTTTCTTTGTTCTAGAATGTGTTCAGAAGGATTTCAGGGGGGGTCCCTGGGAAGATGTATTCGAGGCCAAAGAGCTAAGTTGGCAATTGAGACTCAATGCACTAGTCCCCCTGTTCTCAATGACAATTTGTCTATCACTTGTGTGCTTAAATAAAAATCATACATAGTGTAGGGGAGTTCTCATCTAGTTTACATCTATGAAAGCACTAAATTCTCTGTGTTTGTGCAATAAATTTTATCTGAACATCAGCATTGTTTGGTTTGCCTTCCTGGGTTGTGCTGCTGCCTGTCTACTTGATTAAGTGTTCATTGTGGTTTCCCTTGTGGTTCAACAGTTTTCTGTCCTGTGGTGGCATGTCCGGACCGGGATTCGACCTGAATGGTGTGGAGAAATTAACCCAGAGTGTGGGTCTTTTAACTCAACTGGTTCAAGAGTTAACCGGGAAAGTTAACAATATGCAGCACCATTTTGATCTCATATCCGGTAAGGAAAGTGAATTCTTGCAAACCCCTGCTTGTTTGCTTACTGCTGGACAGAGATCTAGTGTACAGGGGAGTACCTCAGGGGGTGATATGTCTAATGTATTGAACGGCCCCCCTAACAATGTTAAACAGTGGCTTTTGGGGTCTGTGTCTTTTGAGGAGCTTGGGCACAACTTGGAGCCACAGACTTTGAGATCTATTATTTTCTTAGAGCAGTCTATTTTCAAGTGTAAAAAGTTGCAACTTGAAAACTCATATTTACGTGAATGCATCAGGGTGAAAAGGGTGCCAAAGGACCTCAGGTCGTGGAAGTTCCCCACTGGGGTTAGGGCCGGTTCCCCCTTCCATGAGGAACTTATACAACTTTTTGACTGGCACGGATGTGAACTTTTAGAGTGCCTGGTTAAAAATAACCAAAAAGAGATCGACGGCCTGATTATGGAATCAGAGAGATTGGACAATGCTATTTACAATGATTTATTGTTTCCGTATTACAAGAATGACTATGTGGCAATTTTTAAAAAGGTGGAAGTGGACATTAATAGAAATAGGAATAATAAAGGAAAAAAATTTGAAAGAGACCGTGTAGCTTACATGGCAGGGAAGGCATATCCCAAACCTCCCTAGCCAATAGGAACAAGGATAAACATGACATGCATCAGTGGGAGGGATCTCCTAGCCAAGATAACCAGGCCCTTGTTGAAATAGAAGTCCCTTTAGATGGAAATCAAGTGAATGGGCCTCAGAGATCCAAACACATAAAGAACCAAAGGAACAAAGGCAATAGTGGTTACCCCAATTCCCGGAATTACCAACAGGGAAATTATTGGCAGGGGAACCATTTTTACAACCGGAATTGGGAACAGAGGTGAATTTGGACTGTAATAATGTGTTTTCTTTTCATGAAAACAATGTTCAAGGTACTGTTGTCGAAGAATTTTCTTTTAATGAAAATGGTATTCAAGGTACTGTTGATTGTGCAGGAGATTTCACTTTGTACAATTATAGTGATTTCAAGTGTAGTAGTGAACATGTTTATTTATTAAGTAGGGGTGAATTGTTTGTTCCCTCAGCTAGTTTTAAAATTGATAGGATACATATTGATTTAAAATTGTTTCTCAGGAAAGTGTGTTTTAAGCTTTTGTTCAATGGGGAATCCCATGGTGTAGGGGATGTGTTGAAGAGAAGTATCACATTCAATCCCCCATTGCCTTTACCACTTATTATTTTCAAAAAACTGGTAGAGTATGAATTTAGGAATTTAAAAGACAAATATTCATATGTTTATGACAATCTAAGTTCCCAGGAATCTGCACTGTTGTGTGCGCTTTCTAATAACAAACAGCTCAGGGTGATGAAACCCGACAAGGGGGGTGGGGTAGTCATTATGAGTAAAGATGACTATGTGAACAAAATGTTTTGTCATGTCAACAACAGTGACTTATATGAAGAAATGTCTTTGAGCTTGATTATGTTGGCCTACCAGTGTACTGATTTTTATTTACAGGATATGTTGGATGAAGAAGTAATATCTTATGATGTGCATAGTTTCTTTCAAGTTAAATTTCCTGTTGTACCTTGTATTTTTGGTAATCCAAAATTCATAAGTGTACAAATAATCCACCTATGAGGCCAGCTGTCAGTGCTAAGAAGTCTAAGACCCACCCCCTTGGGAAATATGTAGATATTTTAAAGAACTGTTTGGATTACTTTGAACACGTATGTAAAGATTCCTGTGATTTTCTAATGAAGATGAAAATGGTGGAATTTTCTGAAAATGTGTTTTTATGACTATCGACGTGGTAGAGTTGCTTAATGTCATTCCCCACGAGGTGGGTTTAGAGTGGTTCCACAACTTTCTTTGTGAATGCACTGCCCTTGATAATAATACGATCAATGTCTTGGTTCTATGTATGGAACTGGTACAATTTTGTGTATTTAGAGGGACAATATTTCAGACAAAGAAGAGGGGTAATAATGGGGGTGGCTTGTGCCCCATCTTTGCTAACATCATCCTGTTACAGTGGAAGAGACATGTTCTATTTCCACACTTTGGGGTAAAACCTTGGAGCTTATATCTTTGGTTTTTGGACAACATTTCTATTGTGTGGGACAGAACTGTAGATGAAATTGAGGGATTCATGGGTTTTTTAAACTCCTCTACCTCTTTTTTGAGGTTTACCCATTAGTATGATCTTTCTTCCATAAACTACTTGGATGTTACTATCTCCAAGGATTTAGTTAGCAAAAATTGGGTTAGTACTATATATTGTAAACCCACCTATAGCAATAGCATCTTACATTTTGAAAGTAGCCACCTTTTCCATAAAAAACCCGGGATTGTGAAGGGTCAATATATTCGCCTTGTCCAAATGGTGTCCAATTGGGATCAATTTGTCCAGGAGTGTGAAATGCTTGGTACCTATAGCAATAGCATCTTACATTTTGAAAGTAGCCACCCTTTCCATCCAAAAGCTGGGATTGTGAAGGGTCAGTATATTCGCCTTGCCCAGATGGTGTCCAGTTGGGATCAATTTGTCCAGGAGTGTGAAAAGCTTGGTACCATGTTTCATTGTAGAGGGTATCCAGCTGGTTTTGTGTCGAAAGTGGTGAATGACATCAAAGACAGGAGGACCAGGGGGGATATTATTCCCCTTATCAGGTCAATGGTGGTTCCTGGTGAGTATGGACCCAGAAGAAATAATTGTAATGACCAGGTGGACGTGGCAGGTACATTCATTACCCAGTTTTGCAATGAGGCACCTTCCATTAGGGAGATTATATATAAGTATTGGAACATTTTTTCCCTATTCAAATAGATGTCAAGTGTAATAGAGGATAGACCCCAAAGTGTTTTTTGGAGAGGTAAAATCCTGAAAAACTATTTTGAACATCCCACTGTTGATTATGGTTCTAATTTTACAAATAAAAAAATGGGGTACTTATAAGTGTGGGAATTAGCCACAATGTAAGATGGTGCTGGAAGGGGACCGGATAGAGGCAAACCATCGGGTCTTTCGGCCCAAGTCTCATTGTACTTGTAATACTGTAGGGATTATTTACCTGGCTAAGTGCTTAAGGTGTGAACATTTTTATGTGGGAAAGACAAAGAAAAAATTTAGGGAACGCTTGTACGAACATGGGCTGGATATGAGGAAGGGAGATATGAATGCTCTGGCTAGACATATCAGTATCAACAGTGACCATGTCTTTGATTTCTTTGTTCTAGAATGTGTTCAGAAGGATTTCAGGGGGGGGGGCCTGGGAAGATGTATTGGAGGCCAAAGAGCTAAGTTGGCAATTGAGACTCAATGCCACTATACGCCCTGGTCTCAATGACAATTTGTCTATCACTTGTGTGCTTAAATTAAAATCATACATAGTGTGTGTGTGTGTGTGTGTGTGGGGGGGGTTCTCATCTAGTTTACAGCTAGTTTTTTGAATTGAATATATATATATATGCTTTTCTGAGTTTTTTTGATATGTATTATAGATAAAATGCATTTTATTTACTTTTATTACATTCAATATTCAGAATATGTTAAATGTTTTCTACTGTGTGTTACTTTAAGCCTTTAATTGATGGGGAAATTTCACTGGATATGTGATTATGGGTTGGGTATTTATATGTCGTGCTTAGTGATGTTTAGTGATTCTGATGAAGTTTTCTACGAAAGAGCTAAATCCTCTGTGTTTGTGCAATAATTTTTATCTATACATCAGCGTTGTTTGGTTTGCCTTCCTGGGTTTTGCTGCTGCCTGTCTACTTGACTCAAAGTCAGAGTCAGCCCCTTTTCATATCAAAAAGACATTGTCTACAAAACTTTTGTAGAAGATGACATTGTCTTTATAATGATTGCCAGTCATGTGCCCATGGTACCACCAGTGTTTTGCTTAAAAAGTTTGTTCTGAAACAAAAATATGTTATTCTTCAACACTAGACTAAGCAATTCACATATACAATAAATCTCTATCTGAGTATATTGGTAATGTTCGGTTAAATACTTGCTTACATGCTGAATACCTATGCTGTTTGGTATTTCAATGAATAGGGAGACCACGTTCATAATTCCTTTATGTCCTTATCTATTGTTCAATGTGCTAGTTGTCTCAAGAAATCTGAAGTATCCTTGATGATGGTATCCATTGCCAACAGATGTTTAAAAATATAGTCAAGATGTTTAGGAATTGGCTCTGTGACCCAGGTCTATATTAGAACATTGAAGTTTCAAAACTTTGAATGTTCTAATATTGACCCCTATTTAGTGAATGCTGAAAATAGCGAAGCTACAGAAAACCACATATTTTGCTAGGGAAAGAATTTGGTTGTCCGTTTCTGTCGTTTTGCTATTTTCAGCGCTGTGGTGGAAAGTTATGGGTCGGGTTCAGGTGAGTGTGTGGACTGGGCGCAGGTTAGGTGAGTTAAGGTTAGGGCACGGGTTAGGTATGTGTGCGATTGTGTAGAAGTGAGGGTTAGGGTGGGGTAGGTGAGTTGGGGTTAGGGCATGGGTGAGATGAGTGTGTGATAGTGACGGGCCTTAGAGTTAGGGTTCGGGTTAAGGTAAGTGGATAGTTAGTGGTGTATGTACAGTTTATTGTAGGGTTAGATGTAAGATTTTAGGTGTATGTGTGTGGACTGATATTTGTTTGATGTGCTTGTGCTGTGTGTGTGTTTTGGAACAGCAAATTTTTTCCCTAGGAAAAAATTCGCTGTTCTGCATGTTCGATGTTGTAAGCGTTCGCTTAATAGGGGTCGATATTAGAACATTTGAAGTTTTGAAACTTTGATGTTCTAATATAGACCACTGTAACCCACCCTCTTGTCGAAACTATTGGCATAAAAGGAGGGTTAGTAAGTTATTTATGAATTTTCAGTAGTCCATAGATAGTAGGTGTTCTAGGAGATGATACACTTAAATATTGGTATAGTTCAGGAGTAATAAGCTCTGATGTATGCAAGTTTAAAAGTTGCTGATTAACTTGTTTGATGGTGTCATACTCATCCTTATAGTTAATAACTACGTATTCATTAGTAGTATTCAGTAGCTTGAACATAGAATCAAGATAAAAGCTACTGTCCTTGACCACAATACCTCCGCCCTTGTTGGCACCCTTGATAACAATGTTTTTATTATGAATAAGCTCATCTAGGGATTGTGCATGTTTGGGTTTTAAATTAAAAAATTTGGAGGTATTCGTATTGATGTTTCCATTTATATTTTTAAAGCCAGATGAACATAGCTCATATATCTCCTTTTCTACCTGTTTCTCAAATGGTGAAATCAAAGTATGGTCAGAAGGTACAAAAATACTATTTCTTTTTGGCAAATTTTGTTCGATCTGTTTACTTCCAAACATAACTTTTAAATTGAAATTCCTTGTGAAGTGTCAGAGCTCAGTTAGCATTTGTGATATGTCAGTACAAGAGGCAGGTATATAAGATAGGCCTTTAGATAAAACAATTTCTTCATCTGCACTTAAAATGTAAGGCGAAGGTTGATTACTGATTTGTTTGGTTCCATGTTCTCAGATGATGGTCCATTTTGTTTTGATTCTTCCATCGATCCTGTCTCCATGGCTTCAGTGTCACTAGCAGTAGGTGGCTTCTCCATTAACAGGGAAAAATCCAGAGGGTCAAGAGCCCTTACATTGTTAGCATCCATGAATGCTGATTCACACTGCTGTTCGACAGTTTCTTGTCCTACCATAGAGTCAGATACTTCCATGGGTTGATCAAGTGGTCAGTTAGAGTACTCCTACTTGGCCAAGTGAAAACATGGCCATTTTTAAAATCTGTGTCATGCTTAAGTTTTCTTTTTCTAATCTCAATAAGTCGCTTTTCAAAGGAGAGAATTTTATCCAAAGATTCTTGTAATAAGTGGGAGTGTGCATTAAGAGCAATGTCAGACACTAATTTGTATAGAGTTTCAACATCACTACGTAATGAAGCTTCTATGGGATCAAAATAGGCATTCATGAGTTCCATGTACCTAAATGAGCAGCTCAGATTGATGAGTTGCCACCTTCTAAGCAGATCTGGATATTTATCCTTATAGGTAGGCATGTTTAGAATTCTGAGGCCGCTAGGTATGATTTTCTTCTGCAGGTATACATTGAAACTCAAGAATTGCCATTGTAGTTATTTGAACATCATTGTGGTTTGTTCAAACACCTTAATTTTATTTTTATATACAGCCAAAAGATTTGTAGCTTATCCATCATTAGATTTAACAGCATCAAGTCAGCAAGTAATGGATTAGATTGCATATTTTATTGCTTTCTATGTGGATTCTACATTATTAAAGACTGTGTTTTACCAAAACTGTTCATGGCTCCAGCAACTACTGTTTTGTTTATCATTGGATTTAGTTTGTTGCTGCTGGATTTATCACTGCTATCTAGTTTTTCTGTTTCACATGTGCAATCTTCCATGGATTTATTGTAAAAAATACACTCAAACTAAGAGCTTTCATCCCTTTATCTTTTCAGGGGACTTCAGAAGATCGCATACCTGACTGGACATGCTGCATTTTTGTTTCTGTTTTAATCACAGTGTCATAGTTGTGTTTGATTGATTCTTTCATGAAAACTCAATGTATTTTACAAAATGTCATTTTTTTGTCTTTATATGTACTTGTCTAACATGTGGAGTTTTTCTCTCCAGGCCTCTGTTGAAAATGAGATAAACCCCAGTTGCAACTTCACAGTAAACAAAGAGAAATTAATGAATTTGTTAATTCGTTAATTAATTAATTATTAATTAATGTTTATGTTTGGGGGAAGGGAGAGAAGTTTGTGCTGTTCTAATGAACTCAGAAATCAGGTTCAGATGGGACAGCATTACACAAAAATATATAAAGTGACAAAACATGACAGAAGTAGACTATGAAGAACCAGTCTGAAACCAAAAAAGGATACCTATAAGTAGAATATGCAATAAACTTTATTGTGTCACAAATGGACTTATTATTCTGGAACTATAATGGGTTGGTCGACAGGAAAAAGCACAAGGTGCTGACTTATATTTACAATAGTAATGCAGAGATAATAATATTACAATGAACACACCTGAAATATAAAGAATGTGGAAGTTTTGTAAAGAAACCTAGGAAGGATTTTTAAAGAAATGGGTATTAATATTAATTAGCAAAGTTAACAACATAAATATTGAGAAACAAATGAAGGATAAGCAGGGAAGATGGTAAGTGGTGAGAAGTTTCTAGAAGGGCTTAAGAATTATACTGGCTACAGTATATGTTCCACCAAAATCATTGAGAGATGATATAAAAGTATTATGGATAAAGTTATAGCATTTTACTAAGGATGTATGGTAGTGGCCAGAGACTGGAACACTACAGAAAATAAATAAAATGTCAATGGAGGGACATGATATCAAAAATATCTGCTGAGGGCAGATACTTACAGATATGCATGTGTTGGACTCATTGATATAATGAAAATAAGAATGAACTGGACTACACATTTTTTAGGGATATGTGACTCTTCGTCCATTTCAGACTTCAATTGAAAGTTGAAAGTCATTAGATTGGAAGCTAAGTAACAAGCTTGAAAAGGATGGGATCATTTTAAAGTGAAAATTAGATATATGGTCACAATGAAAACAAATCAGATATGAAATAACAACCACAACAGGATCTAGGGGACTATTTTTGACAATAACCCTAGAAAAAACACACTGTTGGCTGAACATTTCATTTAAAGAAAAAAAATACTGTTGGCTGTACATTTCATTTAACACAATGTCAAAAGGATGATAATTTAATCAGGAATTATGAGAATGACAGAGTAGAGGTGGATCCAGGAAAAATTATGAATGCTATGGTAAACTATAAACAATATAAAATATATAGAAATTGAGAAAGCACACACACACACACACACACACACACACACACACACACACACACACACACACACACACACACACACACATCAAATGGCAACATATTTGAACCATTTACAACGCTGTCAGTTAACATAAGTAAAAAAGAAGTTGTATTAACATTTTTGTGGCTCACATATTATGATGTTTCTAATCCAAAATGTGACCAACTAATTATATTTGCTAAACTGAAATGTTTACTAGTATAGCAGGATATAAAGTAAATGAATTATGCCCCAACCATTGATGTGGTAAAGCACTTAACATTTTTGTGAGGTCTTGTCAAGATGAGATATTTGGGAATCTGCAAATAAATTCTCCTCACCACTACTAAAGACACCGAGGGTAGACAAATAAACAAGGAAAAAAGACCTTAGGTGTCATCCACAGCTTCAGGCTTCAATCTGTTAAAACACAATTTATTAATTGCTTAAAAAGTGAAGCTGACAAAATGTAAACTTCACTGGAATATGGTGAACTGAAAATAATTGTCCAAGCAATTGTCATCCACAGTTTCAGACTTCAGGCTGTTAAAACTCAATTTATTGAAAGCTTAAAAAGTGAAGCTGACAGGAATGCAAACTTCACTGAAGTACTGAAATAATTAGCCTAGTAATTAACATCCACAACTTCAGGCTTCAAGTACAGTTAATAGATGCTTTGTAAACAAAGCTGACAAAAACATATACTTCACTGGAGTGTAAAAAGCTGATGAAATTGTCCAAACGATAAGCGCTTTCGGCAGATGCCTTCTTCAGAGCGTATAAAAGTATGGTTAGCTCTTCCTGTTTATAAAGGAAACACAATCAAGGGCTGGTAGTTGATTGTCTTTGGTGTTCTTAAAGGCACAGGACAAAAATAAATGTTTAAAGTGGAGGTTTGTCTCCTATATGTAGTTCAATGATAAAAATGCTAGAATCATGTGTTAATGTTTGGTAGGTTCCTTCTAGATTTTAGAACAGGTCTGAGAGGTACTATTGTATTAAGACCTGGGGGTCGATTGGCTCTAAAATTATTGATCCAAAAGATATCTCTCAATTCTGTCCTGTTATGGACATCTCCTTCCCTGATGTTTTGGGTGACCACTTCCACAGCTTTAAACAAGAAATTATGCATAGGATGGACCAATATGTGTGCTGCTAAGGCATTGTGTGGAACTTTCTGATCAATGTCTCTGACATGTCGCAGAATGCGATCCTTTAGTCGTTGGTCAGTTTTACAAAGGTAAAAAGCTTGGCATTTATGACAGGTAGCCAAATAGATTATGTGGCTAGTAGTGCAATCAGCATAAACATCGAAATGAAAGTTACGTCCAGATACTGGATGAAGGAAAGTATTACTAGTATCTAGGTAAGAACAAGCTTTGCACCTGCAGCATTTAAAAGTACCTTTGCGGTCTGATAGTGGACCACCACATTTAAAGCCATCTTTATGGCATAGTAATCTCTTGATATTCTTTTTATTCTTATAAAGAAACCTAGGTCTCTCTCCAACGATGTTCTTTATTTTGTCATCCGCTGTCAGAATCGGCCAAAATTTCCTGATCACTTCACAGACCTGTCAATTATCCGAACTATAAGTAAGCATACATCTAAGTTGTTTAGATGTTGTGTCATTAGACTGTCTTCGTGATGCTTGTTCAGACCTCTCTGAGTAATAAGGTTGACCTCTTTGCTTTCTATAGGTTTGCACCTGTGAAACTGATGGAAAATTATTTTTCTGGTAAACCCTATCCTTCAGATAACTACGTAGATTGGATTGCTCTTCCAAGAATTCCTCCTCATCAGTACATAGTCTTGAGACTCTTAAGATTTGATTATCAAAGATGTTATCAAAAATATATCTTGGGTGCATGCTCTGCCTATGTAAGAAATTATTTTGCCAAGTCTCTTTCCTATGCACCCCAGTAGAGAGACCTTGGATTGGATGTAAGCGTATCTTGACATCCAAGAAATCTGTAGTTGAGGATGAGTGTTTCATTTTGAACTCAAGGAAGTCAGTGCTGTTGTTAATAAAGCTTCCATATTTGGGAATCTGGTTGAAATGGGATACTGATAAAGTAGCTAAAGAAATGTGGAGTGAAATTACTCAGAAGGTTATAAGTAAGATAAGGCTATGGAAATAGTTATTTATGGACATCAACAAGAAGATACAAAAGATTAACATATTTTTGGGCTTGCTGCTTCTTTATGTGTGTCAAACTTATACATATCAAACAAGCAATTATATATGGAAGAATATAAACAAGAAAATAAGGAGTTTATTTAGAATAAAAAGAGAAAGACTAGGAAAAACTAATATTGACAAAGGGGTAGACTGGTTTGGGACTGCCAGATTTAGAGGCACCTTACAAGGTCAAGTATCTTAGGTTAATATATTGATTTAGGACCCAGAATATATGCTTAAAAGGAAGAACATGATAGGCATAGTGCCTAATGAGGCAACTACAAGATCACATATCGGCAATTGTGCAGATTAAGGAAAGGAATATAAAGAACATTTTATACAGCCTTATACACACACAAAAGTATCAAGAATGTCTTCACTTTAAGGGAAGCTAAACCTTGAAAACTAGAATAACAACAAGCTATATTATCCATAGTAATAAGCTACAGAAGAAAATGTAATGAGTATTAAGAAAAAGAAATAACAAAGCGCCAAGATTCTGGAAGCATATGATTAAGAGAGATGAGGTAATAAAATCAGATGAGGCTATATAAACTTTTGGGTTACCAAACTCTGATCAACTTGCCTATACACATTTAATGCTAGAAACGAAGGAAGATATGCAGAGGCTGGATAGTAAATTTGGTAAACCAAAATTAGTTGTTGTTGTGTCTTTCAGCTTTTCCCAGTTATGGGTCGCCACAGTGGAACTCCGGCCCGCTAATGATCGGCAGTGGATTTTTACATGCTGAGTTGCCAGCCTTTATGCACAACCTTCAACGAAGGTATGCCCATTCACACATGTCTCCACACAGAAGACGCTCTAGCTGAGAATTGAACAGGACAAGGTCTTAGTGTGAGACAACGTAAACCAAAATTAGTAGATTTTATAAATGAGGCCCAGAAATGAGTACAGCATAGAAAACAATATTAGATTTCAGAGGACAATTCAGTATAAAATTAAAAACATTGTGGAGTAAGTGCATGATTAAGTAGAGATATTATAGATGATCAGTTGAGAGGAAGTATGCTTTATCCCTTAATATTCAACTAAATAAGGAAAATTTAGAATTTTTGCATGGAGATGTTAGCATAAATATTTCTATACTATGCCCTTACAAGACCTGAAATGTTCTGACAGACAACAAGCATATGTTGGAGATGTGATTGCTCAGAAATAGGTTCTTGAGAGCATATATTTATTTTGAAAATATGTTAAGCTGCTTTAGTAAAAAAAATAAATAAATAATAACTGAGCAATATGCTAAGTCTTATACTTGGAAGAAAATGTAATCTCGGTATACATATGCTCTTGCTGAGTTAATGCAAAATAATGTACTAAAGGGATGAAATTTTGTTATCTTTAGAGTTGTGAGTGGCTAAGAAAGGCATAACCAGAAAATGGAAAACTGTTTTTAATTTTATGCTATTGTTTAAATTAAATAATTCCTTTAAACCCCAGATTGCTGCAATCTGTCATGGAATATTTTCTTTATTTACCACAAATATGCACTTCTCTTAAAAAATATTGGCAATTAACCTTGGATGCTTCTAGGGCCCCAGGTTTGAATGAAAATTGTTCAATAGCTTGTCTGTTGAGGAAAAAAGCTTTAGAGAGGTAAAAAAAGTGTTTACATATGAAAAGGTATTTTTAGATACTTATTGATTTTTATAGTACATTTTTATAATGTTTTTAAAAAGTGAGGAAGGGATAAATATGCTTTTAAATACATACATTTTCATTTATATATATATATATATATATATATATATATATATATATATATATATATATATATGTGTGTGTGTGTGTGTGTAGTTTTAAATCTTTGAAATGTCTAATTATTTTTAAGATAGGCTGGTGTTGTATGTATTTCTTTGATTAGAATTGTTATTGTAACTTGGTATACACTCGAGCTATTACATTTCTCTTTAAGAAAGCCATCTTTTTGTAATCATGTGATTAATTAAGGAATATAAAAACGTGGAAGTGAATTGTTTGTTCATCTGATGAAGTCTTGGGGGTTTTAGGATGCAAGCATTTATTTTTTATTGTGAGTTTTTACTTTTTGAATTATTAAAGTTATAAAAAGACTGCCATCCACTGAAAGCTGTTTGTAGTTTTCTTCCTTGTCTTTTTGTAGATTTGTTTGCTTGCTTTTTTTATCATGGAATGGCGGCTTCGCAACCATTGTTTATGGAACTGGGCTTGGAAATGGAAGAAATATGTAATAGTATTGGGACTTTACTTATTGAGCAGCTAACCCAAAGGCTTGACTCTATTTCTGCAAGACAGCTGGTGAACATTCCCCCACTGACAAATTGAGCTTATGCATTACCTGTGTCTGATAGAGGAGTGGTACCTGATGGCCAAACTCCTTAACAGTAACCCAAACAACTAACAGCAATGTGCAGGTTAATAATGTGCTGAGACTGAATGACTAGCTGAACTGTAACTTTGATTTTAATATGTAGACAGCTCAAATATCTAGTAACTCTAACAATAATGAGTCATTTTATGATATGCTGGGGAACTGGATTAGAAATTATTTAAGATTAAGAAATTACAATTTGTACCTGCTCAAGTGTATTCAGTTAAATATAGTTCCTAAAGGTTTACACATATGGAGATAGCCTACACATTTGGAGAAAGATTCTCCATTGCATAAGGAACTATTAACAATGTATAACAGACAAGGATTGGAATATATTGAACATAAAGTTGAACATAAGAACAGACTTATTATGAAACTGGTTGATGAAATGAGTGAGTTGGACAGTATTATTACAAAAAAATTAAATTACCCTAAGTTTAAATCGGAGCACACTAGGATTTTTATTACTATTGACAATCAGATGTTCAAACTGAGAAATAGTAAAATAAAAAAAATGGATAGTGACTGAAAAGAATATTTGGGGCGGGTGACTTATCCTGATTCACCACCCTCTCAAACCTGGGGAAAGAAAAGATTCAGGCAAAATCAAACGTCACTTCACCCGCCAGAAGGACAGGTTTGGATAGGGGGGTTTAGTAATGCCTGATCTGAAAATCAAGGCCAACATTTTTCTTCTATGGTTCACCGTCAGGAGGTTCCTAAGGAAACAAACAACCCCGAGAGAGCATTTCAAAATAACCCTTCAGATTTTCTGCCATTTCTGAGATCTGAAATATTAAAAGAAAAAATCCAGGGGAACCAATGGACAGAGAGAGAGAGAGACAGACAGCACCTCCTGAGAGGTAACTAATTGAGGAATTCCAATGCTACTTGCCTCCTACAACAGAACTGAATGTCTCAGAAGTAACAACCCAGACCAACAAATGGATTTTCCAGAAGGCCAGCTCCCAGTTATTGTAAATGACACCAAAGGGGACTTTAAGATTTATAATTATAGTTCATTTAGTGTTGAAGCTGATTTAGCAAATTTGCTAAGGACTTGTCTTTTATGTCCTCTAAAAGAGGCTAACATTGCTAATGTGATTATGGATTTAAAACATTTCATGAGAAAGTGTAATTTTAAATAGATGTTTAGGGAATTGCCACCTGTTATTACAGATTTAAAGATAACAAGCACATTTAATCCTCCCCTCCATCCAGTACTAAATGTTTATCAGAAGATTTGTGAAATGGACGTTACGTCATTTTGGAAAAAAAGAAATGTTAAACAGAATGAATTTAATTTAACAAAAAAGAGAAAGAGAAGTTGGAACACTTAAAATACAAGATCTTAGGGTCATGAAACCTGATTATGGGGGTGGGCTAGTAATAGAAAAAGGTAAATATAATAAAAAAATTTAAGTTGATTGAAGTGATTCTTAATAATGATACCTCTAGATTAGTTAGTGTAAATGAGTTGAACCAGACTTTTAAGAAAGTAAGGGAACAAATTAAAGATATGTTCATCAAAGTTAGAATATCAGTTGACTAATTTAACTATTTAGATGTTACTTCTCCAATTACACCAACTATTTTTGGGATCCCCAAAATCCATAAAGATATACTAGATCCACCAATGACACCTATAGTGGATGGCAGGGAGTCACTTACTAGTGCTTGTGCTAAATTTCTTGATAATACTTTGAAGCACTTGTTAGTTGATGAAAAGCAAATTAGTAGAGACAGTTGGAATTTTTTGCAAAAAAATAAAAGCAGTTGATTTTAATGAAAATGATGTGTTGGTTACCGTTGATGTAAAAGATTTATATTCAGTTATCCCCCACACATATGGAACTGACTGATTTATAGAATTTTTGTTTGAGAAGAAGGTGGAACAAGAAAAAATAAATTTATATGAGGAACTTCTGAAAATAATTTTGAGAAATAATTATTTTTATTTTGATGGCAAAATTTATCTCTAGTTTAAGGGAGCTGCTATGGGATCTCCTGTGGGTGCGTTGTTTGCCAATATTGTCATGGCCAAATGGGAGAAACAGTTCCTACTAAACGGGACATACAAAAATTCATTCAGATTTTATAATAGATATTTGGATGATTTATTTTTGATATAGAAGGATGATGAAAGGAAGTCAACTAAATCTATTCATTACATTAATCAAAGTACTGATTTTTTGGTATTTACTTACTGAGTAATAAAGGATAGGATCCTATATCTGGACATCCTGCACACTTCAAAAATTTATCAGAAGCCATCTTACTCCAATACCATCCTTCATTTTACAAGTTTACATCTCTTACAACAAAAGAACCTATAGTAAAATGACAATATGTAAGAACAGCAAGGATGGTGATGAAGGATTGTGATGTCATTATGGAATGTGAAAAAATGGAAACTATATTTATAAACAGAGGATACCCAGAATATATTACTGGTAAATTAAAGGCAGAGGTAATAAAAAAGAGTGAAAGTAAACATTTTAATCCCATCTTGACATTAGAACATCAGGAGTATGATAGAAATAAGGATTTGTCCACACAACCAAATTGTCTTTACAAAAATGCTTTTATTTTCACTTTTAACATGGATAGTGTTATAATTAAATGGGTTTTGTAGAAGAATTGGGCCATCATGGAAGATAGTGAGGGACTCCACATGAAGGTGGGGGAAAAAAATTATAGTGTACAAAAAAGCTAGCACCCTTAAGAATATTTTGGTAAAGACTCCTATGAATCATAAGCTTAATGTACCTTTTAAAGGGATGAGGAAGTGCGGCCATTCTCACCAGTGTTAATGGGTGCAAGTGGGTGAACATTGTTTGATTAACAGTAAACAGTTTAGCATTAAGGGAAAGTTTAATTGTTCAACTAAGGGGGCTGTCTATGTAGCCCTCTGTCAGAATTGTCAAGTTTTTTTTATTGGAAAAAGAGAACATACTTTAAAAGAACAAATATATGAACATCTATATGAAAATAATAAGAAAAAATAGTAATGCATTGTCAAAACATTTATTAGCCTTCCCAAAACATAAGTTTAGATTTATGGCAGTAGATCAAGTTATGCCTGGTAAGCGGGGGGGGGGGGCATTACAGTTTGAAATTATTGAGTTATATTGGCAATTAAGCTTGGATGATTTTACGGCCCCAGGTTTGAATGAAAATTGTTCATTACGTTGTCTGTTGAGGAAAAAAACTTTAGATAGGTAAAAAAGTCTTTTACACATGAGAATGTATTTTAGATATTTATTGATTTTTTATACTATATTTTTATAATGTTTTTTAAAAAAGTGAGGTAGGAATGAGTATGCTTTTATATACATACATTTTCATTTATCTATATATATATATATATATATATATATATATATATATATATATATATATATATATATATATATAACTATATCTTTGAAATGTCTATTTTTTAACAGGCTGGTGTTGTATGCATTTCTTTGATTAGTATTTTTATTATAATTTGGTTTGCACTCAAGCTATTACATTTCTCTTTAAGAAAGCCATTTATTTTTGTGATCATGTGATTAATTAAGGAGTATAAAATGTGGAAGTGAGTTGTTTGTTCATCTGATGAAGTCTTGGGGGTTCCAGGATGAAAGTTCTTACTTTTTGTTGGGAGGTTTTACTTTTTGAATTATTAAAGTTATAAGAAGACTGCCTGTCTTTTTATGGTCTTCCATTGAGAACCAAAAACTCTTATTGCCTTAAAGCTTAAAAGACTGCTTGCATTTTTACTGCCTTCCACTAAAAGCTGTCCATGGTTTTCCTCTTTGTCTTTTTGTGGATTTGTTTGACATTAAAAAAATATGGATGGTAGTTAGCTTCTATTCTCAAATTATATTGTAAATCTTTGCTTAACATACAAGGCCATGTCAAACCCAGAGCTGTTGGACATGCTACACTTAAAGAAATCCCAATCCCTCAGAGCCACACGCTCCAGGGATCTAAACCTTGTCATCACAAGAAACAAAATATGCTGGAGGGATAGGTTTCTGACCCAGAGACTCCCCAGACTCTGGAATAGATTGCCCATACATGTCAAGTAGAGTGCCTCTTTGGTCCTCTTCAAAAGGAACCTTGACGATTGGATGGGAGGAAGGAAATTCACCCCGGGGATCACGTCAGTTGCCCTGCTAGACAGGGGTCCAGGGAAGTAAATAGTGTGGGAAGAAATAGCCAGGGAATTGTTATGGCTAGGCTTGTATAGGCCCTAGGGCTAATAGCCTAGTACCAACCTATGAACCTTATGTGATTAAGTGTCTTTGTATAAGGAACAATGTAAAATCAATCTGTAGATCAAGACTGTATAGGAATATTATGCATCAGAGGGGAATTTTTGTAATAAAGAATACAATGCTAACATTTAGCAGTTCTGCCATATTACTTCAAATATTTCTAGGATAATAATGATGGTGAGACTTGCAGGATATGTAATTAAGTGGCTTGTCACACAAGGTGTTGATTCTGTTGCCAGCTCAGGCTGATATGTCTAACTTGTCAGACTGCTCTGTTCTGTGTCTTCATATTGACTGCATCTTCTTTGGCCCTGACATCTCAAATGTTTTACCTGTAAACATATGCAGCAACCATCAAGTTGAAGATTTCAAAGATAGAGAAGTGGGACGCCATGTCACCACTCCTAATTTGTCACCACTGTTCAGGCTTGCAGGATGGCATCCACTATGAAAACCCTAAACCCAACTTCTGAAATAATTACCATTTGAGGCATTTTGTTGAAATGTATACCCATTAAACTTTATGGGAAAATCAGTAAAGCATTATTTTTTGTCAGGGGGAAGCCTGCTTGCACATCTCCATGTGGGGGACTGCCTCCCATACAACTTTTACTTATGTCTACTAACTCCATGATTGCATGAACATCAGAGAAAAAGAACACTCAGTAGCAGTTAAACAGTGTCACATAACTGTGTTCTTGCATTACAGCAACAGTGCAAAGTCCCAGGAGACAGTATGTTGGAAAGTTTGTTTTAGCTGTTATCTTTCCAAAGAATCTAAATTTGAACAGGTTTTGACCTCAGACAGAATGTGAGGTACTCTGAGGGATCACAATGCCATGAAACTTTACAGGCTTGATATGATCAAATATGTTCACAGTGGTTGAGGAAGAGTGCTGCAACTTGAAAGGAATCTGTTTGGCTTAGCAATACCTATCATCATACCACTCAACCTGCAGTCAATGAAAATAGGTACAAAGACCCTTGAAAAGGGAAAACAAAATTCTAGACATCTAATCAGTGCAAAATTTGAATACCAAATAGCACATAACACTTTCTACCTGCAGTAGGAATGCGAGATAGTAGTCAAAAACACATTTATAAAACAGTAAGTAACAAAAGTGATAGAAAACTATAAGCATATTATTAAAGAGACAGTGAAAAATCTGTGGATATTAATGCAGTCTATTACAAATTTTACCACACAAGATAAGTATTTTTCTTCTGAAAAAGGGAGATATAAGATGTGTATCTGCTTTCTTTAAATTATTGATGCCACTAATATATTGGTCATGCAGTACTATTTTCCATGTACAAGACAGATTCAAAAACCATGTGTGATGAGGGAGATTCATAATATTGTGTGGTGTGAAGTGGTAAATCATGCCCGGAAATAGGAACATACCTCCAAAAATAGGTGCATCATGTGCAGGGGTAATTCAGGCCTGTTAATAGGAAGTCTCCTCTAAAACAGGGACAAGTGAGAGGTCTGTCTGTCATTAATGTCAATAAAGACAAAGACAGAATCTAGTGAGTGGAATTGATGATTTGTGCAGTTCCACTTAATTACTTGTAATTTTAAAGCTGTTGTCAGCTCATTTCTATAACACTTCTGCTGTACACTAGCAAACACCCTCTTTTTAATAATTAATTATTAGTATTCCAGGACAATTTGGTAAACAACTGGAGGAAATAGTTGCAGAAAGTTGTTTTTCACAGTTTTGCTTCTGGTATAGTAGAAAAACATAAGGAGGTATAAAACCTTGATAACAACCTGGCAGATGTTGAAAGAACCAGCAGAAGTGATGAGAAAGTGCTGCTTTGTCAGACTGCTCACATTGGGTGGAAGATGATGTGTTCCCTGTCAGCTGTTTGCTTCTACACAAGCTGTAATCTGCAAATAAGAACTGGCCTCATGAGGGAGCAATGTAAGCTTAGTGATACCAAATTAGTTTTAGTAACTCTCAAACACCCAGAAAAAATAGGCCTGTCTACAGAAAAATACTAAAAGCATTTAACTTCAAACAAATGTTTCATCTTTTTGAGATGTGCAAAAGCACTAAAACTGAGCTATAAAATCAAGAAATGTCTGTGTTTGCATTACAAAGATGTGATTCTTTCAGGATATTTTATCTACTTGAAAACACCACAGTGCAAAATAGCTTTGTGTTTATTTCTTATAATAAAAATTTCTCATACAGGAATAGATTTAGACATCTGAGGATTAATGTAGTGTGGAGTCTGCAGCAGGATTAGTAGAATGAATGTTCAGCAGGATTATCAGAAACAGGAAACCAGCTTCAAAGTTAACAAATCCATGAAAACCTTTTTTTATAGTTACCTTTGCTGTAACTGACTGGTTGTGGTCCAGATTTTGGTACTCAGAATCTGAATTTATTTTTCAGTATAACCAGAGATATAAATTCGTAACTAAAATGCCACTCAGACTACATTTCTATCATTAAATGCATTACAAATACTTGGCTTTGAGAACTGTTCTTCAGTGGGTGGGGGCAACAACATTAGTGCTACGTGTGTTTCTTTCTGATTACATACAGTGTTCTGCAGCCATTTATTTTCTGACAGTAATGTTATAAAACATAGAGCTGTTGAAGAAAAAAATAGTGGGCATACTTTAAATAATGCACCCTTTTCAGGATGGCAGCTTTCAAGATAGGGTACTTCCCAATAAATGCAGAGAACACTGGTGCTTAAAACTGATAATGTTTATTTTTCCACAATACTGATGTGTTGTCTGCTCATTTCACAGATCAGAAATATCTAGAAAAAATAAATAAATAAGAAAACTATTGTCTTCTGTTACTGCATACTGAGCAATACTAAGAAATGTGGAAATACCACATGATTTCTTAAACTAAATATTTTTTTACTCCTGAAGTTGATTGCTTCAGGTAGTCAAATGCAGATAAAATCTGGAGAAAATGTTGCTGAATTTAAAATTGTGTAATAGCACTTTGACATTATTATTAAAATAACAAACAGATGAAGCAGCTATGATCTGAAATATAAACTGGAAAAGAAAAATAATCATAGTTCAATATAAGTGCAAAATATAGCTGGATTAAATGATGATGACTTATGTAAAAACTAAAGTAAATAGTTTGGGGGCAAATTTGGAATTGTCTATGAAGTGTTTACAATAGAAGGCAAACAGAAAATTCAAAATCAGATAATGTAGCAGCTGGTAGGGCAACAGTCTCAAGAAATCTTCCTTTCACATGTTCCTCTAGGCCTTATTCCTCCCTTCATTCTTCAACGGTTCCAGGATAACTAGCATACACTTGCCCAAGTATGGACCACTATACCTAGAAACTAAAAGAAATGTATTTTTTTATCTTATCCTGAAGTTCACCACTATCCAAACATGCCTGCAGTGCAATAATTTCACTTTTCTTCTAACCTTGAGTACTCTCACAGGGCACTGATGTTAGTTTCTTGGAAATGTGCTTCTTCTTCATGATGCACAGGACACAGTTGATAAGATTAATTTACTTTAGTATCTCCAGTCAGATTACAATTTCATTCACCTGGAATGGAAGTACAGAAATACTGTTAAGCTTGAGAATCCTCAGTAAGAATGTGAGTACCTGGTTTATAGTGACTCTTACAAACTTGGTTCCTAGATATGTGTTACAAATTGCATGCAGACATATAACAAAATAAGTAAGATACATAGCTTTCTTAAAAAGTGAATTTTAATGAGTTAATAGGTGCTGTCTTCTTCCTACCTTTCTTCCTGGATTCAGCCAAACCATCATTTTTTTCCTGACTTGCAAAGCAGAACTAATTAGTGAAGTTATTCTCAGGAGTTAATAGGGTTCTTTCACCTTCAGATTACAAAATGTACAATACATTTATGACTCTGAGGAAGGAAGGAAGGAATGCAATTATAAATAACAGTGACAAAAAACTGTGAATTTTTAGCCACAAAAGTTTTATGACCCCAATGGATGTGAAATAAAAAAGTATATGTTGCTGTAAGTGTTTTTCTTGACAAGAAACGTTTAACTGTGATAGGCAATTAATATAAGAGTAAGAGAGACAATGTCATAAAGAAAGTATCATAACATTTCATTTGGCCTAAACATAGTGTGCACTAAATAAGGTGACAAGGATACAAATGGTGTAGAGAGGAACAACTGCTAAGTCATGTTTTTAATATTTGTGGAAGGAGTTGGATCATTCTGTAAAGAGGAAATTTAACTCTGTAGAAAATGAATATTCTGTTTAAGGCACAGTTTCCCTTTAAGTTTCAATCCATGCATGGAATAACAGCAACAACTAGTATGTGAAGGCATACTTACTGCTTAATTTACTGCTTAATTTAGCAGAAGGAACCCCATAGCTCTAGAGAAAGCAAAACTCAGTTTGCATCAGCTTATTAAAAATATAGTTCTGATGCAGGAAAAAAAATTATCTACAAGAAAAAGAACATAAAATACTCCTGGTACTCCAGAGTTTTATTTTACTTAAAATATACTAGCTCATCCTTTATGTTCATGCTTTTAGCATGCTAACTCTTTAGCAATCAGCAGGCCTTGTAAGTATTGGTACAGGACAACAGCTTGTGACTCATAGTTGTAAAGGCATACGTCCCATCCTTACCCAGCTCTCTCTCTCAATCTCATTTGGATGGTAGTTTTCATATATGTATGGTTACCACTCATCCCGTTGTCAGTGGGACACTCACAGGTTGAGCTATCTCATTCCATTGCCTGCACTGGGAAACAGTGGGACTTTAAAAGTCCTGTTTTTTAATTGCACCAAATCACCACTGAATCACCACAGAAAACCCGAAAATACTTCTGTTTTTTCCACGGCAATTTAGTTATGTCACCAACCCGGAACTGCAGGCAGAGCTATTCTCTGTTAGGTCCGGGTGGTGTAAATCATGTAGCAATTGGATGCAACTCTTGAAGGGGGCAGAGATTTAACCAGGAAGAGATGCTAATATTATGGAATGAGATTTTCTGTTCTTTCAAGCCATGATACCAGCCAGTCAGCCAGCCAGGAAGCCAACCAGCCACTCCAGCAGGTAGGAAGCCTGCTAGACAGCCAGCCAGCAACTGAAGCAGGCAGGAAGCCTGCTAGCCAGCTAGCCTGCCAGCCAGCTATTGAACAGGCAGGAAGCCTGTTAGCCAGCTAGCCAGCCACTGAAGCAGGCAGGAAGGCTGCTAGCCAGCCAGCCATCCACTCCAGCAGGCAGGAAGCCTGTTAGCCAGCCAGTTAATCATTTTAAACAATCATTTTAAATAATTAATTAATCAAATATAGTTTTTTATGTATAAAACCTATTGAAACAATTCCTATATAAAATCATTACTACTGGTTACAACCAAAAATGTCAGGATATGTATATACATGTAAATACATATGTGATTAACAATATTTGATTAATTAATTATTTAAAATGATTGTTTAAAATGATTTTAGTTATACAATAACATTTTGGAATTTATATTTGCAGAAATTAATGTAGCTATGTATGGATGACAGTATAATATCTGTATTGTTACTTTTAAACCTATTTTTTTTGTATCAATTTACAATGTTGTATGTTGTTACCAACCTATCAGTATGGTTAATTGTGCACTCATGACTATGAGTGCAAGATATATTGTAGCGGTCTGAAAGTTGTTTTTATCTGAAGAAGTCCCACAATACTGTGGGACAAAAAGCGCTTCATTTAAATAAACCTTTCTGTTTATTTCAAAACTGCGGTAATGATTACTAGTGGTGGAAACACAGCCTTCAGCTGTTTATGTGATTCCTAATTTGTACCTGTTTTTGGCGTTATTAACCATATACTTACTTGTGTCTCTGCTGAAGGGTCTTTACTGATCTATGTACATTTCTAAATCTGGATCACTGTTGTTATGAAAAGAAGTAACCAGAGAATTAGCAAGCCAATAAATTGCTAACTTTTTGATGAACTTTTCTAATGTTTCATGCTATATTCATCAATATTGCATTAAGAATTATACTAACACTACATTACTGCAAACTTCACAATTACAGCAAATGAAAGTAAAAGCCTGCTTTATTCTTTGTATAGACAGACTGCAGGGTCTACTGATCTCCATTAGAGCTAGTCAGATCAAATCAAATAAGATGAGGAAATGACAAATTAAATGTTCGTAAGTTGCCAAGGCTCACAAAACAAAATGTGAATATCAGTTGCAGAATAATGGTGGTGCTTCATTTTTTTAATTGTTTAGTTCAGATAAAACAATGGGTAGCTCAGGAACTATAATGAGGCATGACGTTACATATGCTTTTTACAGACAATGTTACATGTCTCTTTTAAGGAATAACATGATACAGGAAAACATTATTAAACTTCTAGCTCTGTTTTATTACATCAAAATAAACAATTTTAATCCGATTCTTGAGGCTCTCTTGGAATAATACTGACTGAATAGTCTTAAGCCTTCCAGCAAATAACAAGTACTAGGGATCCTAAACCAGGCTTTGTAACAAGCAGCATTACTAAAACAGTGCCCATGGAATTTCTGAAAGAAGACCAACATTGCTCCATGACTCTAAACAGCATTAAGTCAGCAATAAGACTGAATGAATGACCAACATTCCCAGTAAAATGAGACAACTTCAAACTCCATCACGCAGAGATCATTACCATATCTGCCAAAAAGCATGGCTGGACATAATCATACTTGTGAGGAAATACCATGGCAGGCTTGGCTGGGGTAATGTGCACAGTTGATACCAGAAGTGCAAGTTAAGCTGTCAAATCACACTAGGCCACAAAGTAGGAGCATTTCATATGTGACAATATGACTGTCAGAAAAGCTGTAAATATCCCTGTTCTTGAGTGGCACAGTGGTGCATTAGGTAGTTTTCTGCATCACTGCAAGAAGTTTTCTGGTTTGACTCTTGGCTGTGGTACTTTCTGCCCTCCCTGTATTCATCTGGGTTTTCTCTGAACACTTAGTTTTCCTCCCACCTCACAAACACATGTTTAGGTTGACTTGTGATTAAACATTCCCTCTCAGTGTGTGGAATATGGAATAAAGGCCTGGCAATCTACTTTATTTCCATACTTGCCTAGTAACCTCCACAGATGGTGGTGGTTATTCACAGTGTTGCTGTAGGAGTCATGTGTGATTTCTGAACATGGATGGATGGATATTCTTGTACCCAGACATAATTCAGTCACGTATCATGGCAAAACTGTAATGTCACACTTCTGCATGGCTGTAAACAATGAGAAGTAATTAGCTTTCACTATCTGGAGCATCAGTGCATAACAGTCAGAGAGAAGGATATGAAATTGGGACATTAGCCCTAATGGGCATTGTGTTTTACAGATGGCTGTCACTGTAAGTGACAAGTGCTGTTGTCCATAAATGTAGAATGTCAGCATCATGCCACTGCCACTATTAGCCAAGTGTGACCTATTTCCCCACTGCTGTTAAAGCATATTTGCTATCTTTCTGTCATACTTATGTAGAATAGATAGAGCACTTACTGAATGACATCATTTCTTTATCCCCACTATAAACATGGTTGAAGAAATTTTCAGAAAATTAGAACAAAAAGAGGATGTTGCAACTTTACTGCTATGCAGGACATTTGGTCTCAGCTGTCCCTGGTTGTTAAGAAATTATAAGGTCCTATTGCATGGCTTAGCAACAACTATATAATGGATGAAGGCTGCTCTGAAAATTATGCTTGCCATAAAGATATGGAATAATTACCCAATTTGCATCAGATTTTTCAAGAATGTTAGCCTTTCTCTGATACTCTCATACAATGGTCAAGCTGTTTTCTATAGAAGTCTCTTACTTTAAATAATCAAAAGTATCACCATGTTTCAGTTTATGTATTAATGTGTAGAAAATTCAACAGGATTGCATACATGCCTATCTGTATTATTCTAAACCAAGAATGTACTCTGTATCAGTCTATATGTAGTGCTCCAGCACATCCCATTACATGCACATCTGGTATGGATGATGTGGTTATTTCATATGAAATATTATTATTATTAACTACTGTTAACTGATTTTAACACTGCACTTAAAAAAACATATCGCAGCTGATTTTTGAACAGAAATATCGGTTTGATTGTACCTTGCTGGTTGGCTTTTTTGTTGAAAAACATAAATGAGTCCATGAATGTTTTATAGAGAAAAGTGAACATGCAAAGTTATAGTTTACATTTTTGAGAACAAGCCAATGCAGGATGAATCTAGGTTTTCTTTCTGAATGTCACACATAATCCCACCTAATGCTAAGCTTAAATGTCCCAATCACGTACCTGCATATTTTTATTGTAATTTCTGATATGGGAGTGGACACCAGACTACTACTGCTCACACTGTTACGTAAACATTTTTTTTTAATTTTTTACTGTTAACATAATTGCAGTATGTTGTATCTACTGCTTGAAAGTCCAAGATGACTCACAGAACAGTGTATTAACAAACATGGCTAACCTCTAAAAAATGTAATCTGCATATGATGAGATAAAAGAAAAATTAGAAACATGCTACCAATAACAATGACTGTTTAATGTAACATGCCACTAATAAATATGATGTATGATACTTTAAATGAAAAATACACGGGTAATTTGTTTGTGTTTAAACAGAAAGATGTTGTACATTCTGTACTATTTTATTGCACAGCTATGCTGAATTCTATGCCCAAAGGTGAAATGAAGACAGCAGCTAGGTTCACATGCACAACAAGAACACACTTCAATCGAAATGTGTATGGCAGCATAGACTGCAAAGGGAAATATAGTTTATATTATGTATTCTATATATTATGCTATTATTACACATTATGTACATTAATTATTTTCTTAAAAAATATTTCTCCTGTTGTAAAATGTTATGACTTACATTATCAGAATAATTGTAATCTACTCCACAATGTTTCAGGTTTTTATGGTATATCCGCAAATCTGTAGTTTATTGGTTTAAATGTTAAATATTCTCAAATTTGGTAAGTATACAATATATGATAAAATAAAAACAAACTCCTACTCAATAATACTTAGGGCTTAATCCATTCCCGTGGCATAGAGGGATGTAGCCCTTACTGTGCCCCAGAAGTCTTGCGGTTGAATATTGGTATGGGTGCAGGAGGGAAGAAATGGTGAGGATGGGAGTAACCAGCTGACAGTGGCTCATCCATCCTGGGAGGAGGGAGGCAGCCTAAGCTTGCTACAGCAGCATTAAGAGCAAGGCAGTCGACACATTGCAAGCCGTACACCACATGGTCAGAAAATTGCTCATGACCAGAAGCATGCATGCAGCTCCTGAAGTAGTAATTGTGGAGCTTGCAAGGTTACCACAGAGTGGGAAAGGGGTTTGAATACTACTCTTGGCAATGCACCAAAGTCTTCAAACTCCTCACTGGCCATGAATACAGGTCAGGTTGGGCCCAGGGGAGACTAATGAAGGTCCTGTAGACCCACAGACTCAGGAAGGAAACTGGTAGGAACAGACGGGGTGCAAACAAAAAAAACAACACCTAAGGCATTGTGAACCTCAACAGTGATGAAAATAATGAAATACAAGCTGTTTGAGTGATATCTATAATTTATATCACTGACGTTACTGCAGATTATTCTGCATCTTTTCATCTTTTGACTCAACTTGCACAAATGGTGCTTTGTGTGTGTGTGTGTGTGTGTGTGTGTGTGTGTGTGTGTGTGTGTGTGTGTGTGTGTGTGTGTGTGTGTGTGTGTGTGTGTGTGTGTGTGTGTACCTAAGAGGGCAGAAACAAGTTACATTTTCATTTTATCTGTTGTGAACATGCCATGTCGTGCTCAGCCAGGCAATATACTATGCAAGTATGCAAACAAAAGCATAACAACCAAGTAAAAAAAATTGTTGATTGTTGACTTGCACTCTGATTCTAAAGAAACTGTAAAACAATGCTAAGAACTTACACATTTGAACTATTCAAGTATGATATTGTTTTATAAATATTGCATTTAAAATGTTAATTTCTCATATTTTTAATCTTAAGGCAGGCAAATGGAAGTTTTTCTTTCTAAATACAACATTAATTCAGTACATTGACTTTTCTCACTTCAGCCCATCTGACAGTTTTTGTCCTTTATATTGGACAGGTTCTTTCTGCAAAGATATGAACTTTACCACATGCACCAACATCTCTTTGAAACTTGAATAAAGGAAATTGTTCTCCTCCATTTGGCTTGTTTTTCATAGATTCCATGCAGGTTGCTAACCAAGCTGTTCTTGTATTCTGTGAATACTAACATTAGGGTATATATAATTACTACAGCCCTTGACAGTTATTGTCATACTGAATAAATGGAGAAATATCTTTAAATGATCTATGTACTAGTGAGGAGCAAATGGTTACATCAGTGGGAAACTTCAGCATTCTGTTTTTCACCACCAGTGCTGCTGCTGACGCAGTGTGAGGACCAATGAATGAAGTTTCAGTTTCAGCATCATCATTTATCTTGTTCTAACTACTGTTATGGGTAATGAAGTTTGTAATCTGAGAGTTTATTTGTAGTGCCTGTCCTGTGTAATAAATTAACATGGGCAGACTGGGCTGTATGAAGTCCTTGTGGCTGACTACTGCCAAACAGGGTCCTGTGTTCTGCTGCTCCACGGCTGCTAGCTGTGCGCTTTTCATCTAATGTCTCAAGATGGCATTCACATAAGTCAACCAGTGTTGTCACTTGCTCATGGAGAGGTAGAGACTTGAACCTTCTTCGAGCCAGGTAAATGAAAGCTTCAATAAATGCCTGCAAGCACATCCCTGAAAACAGAGATGAGAAAAATGAATGAAAGACTGGTGATACAAAGACATGTTTTGCTTTTTGGATTAATAGGTTTTCTTCTTTGGATGATGGAAGCTGATTACTAATATTTTAAATTTCCACGGATACAAATAGTCATGGAGCCTTGTTGGGACCTTGGAATTAGCCTGTCAAAGGAATGGTTAATTCATTTTTATTGATTCACATCACCATGGATAACACAGTGCAATACTGTCACTGTCACTGACCCTGTGAAGTAGTCACACAATTTCTTTCATTAATAAAGCAAGACTCTACATAAACTAAGATAATTTTTGCAATAAAACAATACAATATTACTAAAAGTACTTGTGGAAAAAGCTATGATCTGTTTTCACTCGCTCTAACAAAGCACAGAAAAAGAAAGAGAAAAACAGAACTGTCAAAAATCAAGTCCAAAGTTATTTGTTTAGGGCAAAAGTGATTAACATTTTTTATTTCTATATGACCTATAATTTTTATACTGGTGACTAATTAAAGCATTTTTTATTTGTGTAACTCCATTTGGTATCTGAAGGCTCCTACTTCTGGATTCTGCTTGGTGTTTCACAATAGTAATAGCAATATTAAATTAAGTTCTATTTGACTTTTTTCATCAGACTCTGCCCTTGAAATATGTCTGATTTAATGCCTTGCTATGCAACACAAAAAGCTTTCTTTAATATTAAACATTTTAGACTGAAATGCGTTTTCTTCAATTTCTTTCAATGGAGACCACAAAGTACAGTTATGTAAGTAAACTTACCCTCACAGTAGATGGTCTAATATATCACTACTACAGTAGCCTAAGCTATTTGGGTGATATCCTGCCAAGGACATAATCAACCAGCCAGCTTATCAAAGCTAAAGTATGTCACCCATGCACTCTACTTGCCAGAAACTTGAGCAGACTTCCATATAAAAATCTTCAGTGTACCAAAAGCTTTAGACTTTTCTTAGACAAAGAAATGGAAGGAATAGCCTGGAAAGGAAAAACTCTATGAAACATAAACAGTAACTTTATACACAGGGATATCTACACCCAGGCAATACAAAAAAAAAACCTAAAGAAGGGAATTGGAGGGAAGGGATGGCCAACACTGATCTATTAAAACATCTACTGTTATGGTGAGATTACTTACGCAACTGTACTGTTTTCAACATTAGATCATTACTGTAGTAGCCTAAGGTATTTGTGTAGCCTACTATAGCTTAGAAACCAAAACGGTAGGAGGAAGTAAATTAAGACTCCAGAAACCCCTGAAGAATGGTTCCAGCAAAGTCTGTTTTGGAATTGAAAAGGAAATCAACTTTATAGTATTTTGCAAAAGTATTAAATAAAAAATGAAGTTAGTGCCTCTAGAATAGTTCAGAGTCCACCTCCTTAAAGAAAGCCAGAGAAATCAAAACTCTGGTGGAATGAGCCCTAAACCCTGCCTAGAAGCATCTCGTTTTGGTAAAAACAGGAAAAAAATATCATGAGACAACCACCTACAAACAGCCTGCTTTATCATGGGTTGCCCTTTTCTCTTATCTTCACAGGAGACAAACAGCTGATAGGCTTTCCTGAGTTTTATCTAGGTAACATCTGAGCTGCCTTTGGACATCCAGGGTATGAATAATTTCTTCTCCCTTGTTTTGGAATTCTGTGAAAAAATGCAGGGAGATTAATAAAGTCTGGCTCAGAGTAAACTCTGGAACTACTTTAGGCATAAAAGAAGGATTACATCTTAAAGAAACATTATCCTTGGGGAGAATGAGGCAGGGTTGACCCACCACAAGAGCTTTTTAATTCAGATACTCTTCTAGCAGAAGTCAGAACAATAGATGAACAGTTTTCCATGTTAAGAACCTCAATTCATCCTGATGAGCTAGTTAAAATGGAAAACAGTAAGCTTCTCACGCACAAAATTCATATCCCAAATTGAAGCCACTCATTTTCTAGGTGGATAGATATGTAAAACCACTTTCAATAGCTATTTGACATGGAAATAATGACAGCATGGGGATTCAAGGACAGACAAGCAGAAATGGCTAACAGATAAATCGTGAATAAGGTCCAAATGACAACAACTCATGTAAATAATCAAGAACCAGAGGAAGATGGTCTCTAACAGAGTCCTGGTCTTTGGAATGGCACAAACAAGAAAATCTTTTCCATTTGCACATATATGGTTTTCTAGCAGCAGGCATTTTTAGCCTCTTTCAGTACCTGCTGCACATCACCAGAAAAAATTACCTGCAAGGTATCAAAATTCTGTCATTTTGACAGTCAGCTAAAGACATATCAGCCTGGGGTGTATCAAATAACCCATGTCTTGTGTGAGTAAGTACAGTCTGTGTGGAAGCTTGTGGTAATTGCTCTTAGCCAGGTTCAGAAGAAGGGAAAAATGTTGTTGCCTGGGCCAAAAGGGAGTTACCATCACTATATTTTGGGAGTCCTTCTTAAACATCAGAACAAACTTGGATATCAGTGGAAAGGGATGGAAGAGCATAAAGAAGAGCATAAAGGAGCATTCCTATCCATGGGAGTGAGATAGCATCTGTCTTCCAAGCCTGTCTGCAAGGAATCATGAAGCACAATTTCTTTAAATGTCTGTTGTGAGAGGATGCAACCCATTTTTTTGAAACAATCTAGTGCCACAAAGGAAGGTATGGTGCAAACTGAGGGACAGATTGCCAGGTTGGAGAGTGGGGTCTGAAGAGGTAAATTGTTATTCTGACTGTTTTGATTGTCCTTTACTTTGAGGGGCTTTAATTTTTCTTTATGAAGCATCCTTGGCACTACTTTTTAAAATACTGTTTGTTGGCATTTTGCTGCTTGGATTACTTTTTGAAAAGTGGAGCTAAGGTGGATGGAAAAGTTTATATTTGCTTAAAAAGAAGGCTGGAAGATTTGGGTCACCCCTTGAATTGACTTTCCTATCTCATCAAAATCTCTTATGCAACTCAGCTGCAAAAGTAACAAACAGAACTTCCTTGTCCAGGGAAAGATTTAAAATTTCAGTTTTAACATCTTCATGAAGGTTTTGTAAGGATAACCAAGCAAATATTATGAGTGACCTAGAAGCAGCATCCCTGGAAACTGTATCAGCATTACTATAAGAGCACTTAATTACATGAGAAGCAGATACAAAAGAGGCATTCAAAGACATTTTCACCACAGAAGAAGACAGGTTAATAGTTACCTTTTTTCATGTTTTTAAAAAGACAGAAGTACTTTAACATGTGAGCCTAGCAGTTTAAAATTCTGAATGTTAAAGTGGCAAAAAAAATAACACTTTTTTCCCAAATTTGTCATAAGCTTTCCTATCCTTGTAAGAGGGAATGGGTTTAGCATTAATAATTTATCTAGCAGAAGCATTTCGGGATAGGGAAATCACTGAAGGTTCTGCTTTAGGGTGAGAAAGTAAGTATCTGTGAGTCTGAGCTACCCTGTGTGTAACCGTTAGAAAGTATCTGTGAGTCTGAGCTACCCTTAGACTTCCTTGGGACAGGAAATTGACTGTTAGATAAATGAAAAGCTGTCAGGAAAACATTCTCTGGAGCAGATAACACAGGAGGAAGAGGTTCAGACTGAGGAACATCCAACTTTAATAAATACTACAATAGTAGGGCAATATGAATTTCATTCTAATCCCACTGAAAAACATCATTCATGTTATTAAAATTTCAGAAAAAGAAAAGTCTTATGTGAGGAAATCTGAAGAAATGCTTTCCTCAGAATCAGAATGTTCAGGCTGTGATGAAAGTCCTGATGCACAACATTCACTTCAGAATGCTTGCTCTTCTAACTGAAAACCTGGGTCACAAATAGAAGGAACTCTTTTTTTCTTGTCTTTTCTGAAGAGGAAGTAGTAGAGAAAAGCTAAAAATGAATTACCTAGCCAATCCCAGCAAAATTTCCCAGTTCATTTAAACAGACACAGGAGAAGCCAAGTTATTTAGTTTTTGTTTTCTTTTTCCTGAGAAACTCCCAAGAAAAGGACCACCCCAAAGCAGGCAAGAGTGTTTTTATTTTACACACCAAGGGCAATCCTACAGCCACAGAGGACATATGTATGCCCTAATCCTAAGTGGTTGTAGTTGCTGCACCAGAGGGACCAGCGGAAAATGATGAGTTGTGTGAGGAACCAAATCCAGCCTGACACCCAAAGACACCCTTTCTAAGTAGAGTAAGGAAGAAGTGAGATGACCTAAACCTTGTCACCACAATAAACAGAACATGCTGTAGGGATAGATTCCTGTCCCAGAGACTTCCCATAGTCTGGAACAGACTACCTATCTATGTCAAACAGAGCTCCTTATTAGCACTCTTCAAGAAAAATCTTGATGATTGGATGGGTAATAGGAAATTCACCCCGGGGATCACTTCTGTGGTTCTGCTTGACAGGGGCACAGGAAAATAATTTTCTTGGGTGGCGAAAGCCAGGGTACATTTTGGCTAGGCTTATATAGGCCCTAGGGCCAATAGCCTAGTACCTACCTATGAACCTACGAACAAGTAATAACTGCTTCATTGGTCCAGCTGCAAAGAATGCCTCAAAGACAGCAGAGTCTGTAAGAGTTGGTAAACATAGTGCTAGATAAAAAGGTGAGTTTTGCAGTAAAACATACTCTAACAGCCCCAAAACCACCAAGTCTTGCCCCAACACAGCTTCAATACAAGAATATTACAAACAGTTCAAGAAACAGATTTAAACAAAATATGTTTCCACAAGCATTTACAGTATTAAAATCCCCAGTACAGAATGATAGTCCAAACAAAAAAGTTTCTTGAAAATAAATAATATTAGTTTCATAGAATACAAACACTAGTTTTTGTCAAAATATATAGCAGAATAATTTCTCTAGAAGGGGATTTATATGACCAAACATGAAAGACTGCTAGCCAACCGTCAGTTTCATGAAGCACACTGAAGGAGTTGCTGAAGTTTTTTGGCAGTATAACTGCTTTTTAATTGGTGCTCTGCTCAAGCACTCTTTAGATTTCATAATATGTCTGGTTATTCATATCCTTGGCAGGATATAACCTGAAAACCTTAGGGTACTTCAAAAGTGATGTAATATGGAAAATCTACTGTAATGAAATACTGTTATATAGCTCACATTAGCAATATAGAGGACAACAAAACACTAATAGTCATATTTCTGCCATGATGCATAGTGACATTACAGATCCCTCAAACATTACTCTTGAAATTAAATTAAAAAGAGACATCAGTGACTATGAAAGTGGGTGCGCCTTCATGCGAAGGTCCAATCACAAGTGTGGGAAATATGAACATCATCAGGGAAGTTTTAAAAAGGCTCACTCTGTTTCATTTGTTTACTCGGATGGAACAGGGTATACTACAGGTCCAGAGACTGAAGACAATGGATATCCTTCACTTCCTCCCGCTCAAGATCCTGTACCACATCAACAACATTTTCGAGGTAATAATGAAAATGTACGAGAATAATATAATCAGAAGAGAGGGAGGAATGGGATCCATGGAATGGCTACAGGTGGACAATTTTAACAATTCCAGAAGGAAGGTAGATGGCAATGATTTCACTAGGACTGATGCTAACAAGGTGACTGAATACAATGTTAATTCTTTGGTTGTTAATTTATCAGGTTGCATTTTACAGAACGAGCAGTATGCTGCTTTAGATTTAGGTCTGAAATTTATACCTACGGTGCTACCACAGTTATATGTTTTAAAACAAGAAATTTTTCAGTTTGCTTGTAAATTGCACTTGAGGTTTTTTTTTTTACAATAAGGAATTAAATACTAATGTGCAAAAGAGTCCTGTGGATTTGACAAGTTAGAAATAATAGTTTTTTTTCATGCTCTTCAGAAATAAGTGGAAACACTAGTAATGATTATTTGAGTAATGCTTATTGTTTATTAGACACATTTCCTGTTGCTTATAAAAGTAAATTTATTCCCCCTTATATGAATGAAAGTATTATACAATTTGCTCCCATGTTAAATCATTCGGCTAAAAGTTTGTATGATGAAGTTTTACAACATAAACAACATGTGCGCTATAATTTGACAAGAAATGAATGGAAGATTTTAAAAGATCTTAGTAAAAGGAACAATTTAATTATAAAACCATTGGATAAAGGGAATAAAATAGTTATTATGCACTGTACACAATATATAAGTATTTTTTAAAACATTTGACGGATGAAAATGTTTATGAAAAAAGTGATATTACTTTATATAATGATGCATTGTTATGTTATCAAAACCTGTTGGATAAGGATGTAAGGTTGGGATATTTATCCAAAGAAGATGTGGATAGGAAGTTCTCTATTGATGGTTGTAGTCTTGCTACTTTTTACTGTTTGCCCAAAATTCATAAGGATTTATGGAATCCTCCTGGCAGCCCGATTATTTCAGCATATAGATATTTTTTGCACAACATTGGTTTATTATTACATCAATTTCTTCTTCCTTATGTTCATAAAATTCCTTCTTAAATTAAAGATAGTTTTGATTTTTTAAATAAAATTTGTACGTTGAAATGGACCAGAGAAATGTATTGGATCACCTTAGATGTAAGAAGCACAAGTATTAGGCATGTAGATGGCATACAGTCTTTACATTGATTTCTGTGTGATAATCCATTAGCTCATTATATTGTAGAACTTATACAATTTTGTCCTTTAAATAATTATTTTGTGTTAGATAATGTCATTTATCGATAAGTGCAAGGTACAGCCATGAGGCCACCTTTTGCCCCCCATGTATGCAAATTTGATGATGGCCTTGTTTAAAATGGATTTTTTTGTATAAACATGAGTTTATGGAAAAGTATGTTGTGTGTTTTTATTGATATATAATGATTTGACATTTGTTTGTAAGGGCGGCCAGAATGAAGTTATAAAGTTTGTTTCATATTTGCAATCAAATATGTATAATTCATCTTTTGATGGGTTACAATAGGGTTGTGAAGTAGTATTTTTGGATTTATTTTAAAAGGTTTTGATAATGGAGAAATACGTACTTCTGCACATAGGAAATTTTCAGATGGAGGGCAATATTTACATGGGGGTAGTTGCCATCCCCCCATCTGCTTTCTTTGTTACCATATGGGGAATTACTAAGATTACCTAGAATTTGTAATAATGATGATGATTTTCATAATGAAATAAGTAGAACTATTAGTATGTTTTTGAATAGGGGATATGATCATGATGTGATTAATGAAACTTTATTAAGGGTTTTAAAATTTAGTGATAAACCACAGAAAAGCTATAGGCATTTTTTTATGGAAATAGAAGTATAACTAGTAGTAATAAAGAACAAATGTATTTTGTAACAATTTATAATATTTTGAGTAAAAATATTAGTGCTATGTTAAAGTATTATTGGGGATTTCTTATAAAAGACAGGGAACTGGCTAGGATATTACGGTGGACTCCATGTATTTCATACAAACGTGAACGTAATCTTAAAGATATGTTGGTGCATGATACTTTTAGTTACCCTGATATTAACATTATAAGACAGCCGGAAATTACTGGTACTTTTCCATGTAATAGTTGTACCATTTGTCGAAATGTGGTATGCTCTTTTAAGATGATTAATAATGTAAAATCTTTTTCTACAGGACTGTTTTCATGTAACACCAAGGGGGTTAAATATGCTCCTCAGTGCCCATGTAACCTGTTTTACAATGGGGAGACATAAAGGATGTTTAAAGTCAGGTTGCAGGAGCACATTAGAGACATTAAAAATCAAAAACTGGAAAAGTCTGTGGCCTTACATTTTAAAGAAAAACACAACAGTATTTTTTTGTTATTACAAGCCACCATTCTTGAAAAAAATTGTTTTACAACAGGTGAAAGTTTGTCATTGAAGGAGCAATTTCTTTATAAAGAGTCTGTGTTTATATTGAAGTATAACACGTTAACACCTGCAGGTTTGAATTGTGCAATTAATTGGAAGCATTTGATCTAATTATTGTTTAACTGTAAAAGTGTTTATTATATATATATGTGTGCATGTGTTTTATGATGTTTGTTAATTCTTGAAGGAATTGTGGCAGAGGCGCTAGAGATAATAAAATCAATTTATTCATTTTGTGGAACAGCAGCCAGTTGTTTTATTTTATTGATAATATGGCTGGTTGTTCGTATCCTTAGCAGCATATAACCTGAAAACCTTAGGGTACTGCAACAGTGATGTAATATGGAAAAATCTACTGTAACAAAATACTGTTATATAGCTTACATTAGCAATATATAGGACAGCAAAACGCTAACAGTCATATTTCTGCCATAATGCATAGTGACATTACGGAGCCCTCAAACATTACTCGACAGTCACATGATGGTATCTCAGACATATAACAACAGAAACAGATATGGATTTCCACCCTACCTATGCCCCAAATGCCAAGCTAAACATTAGGGTACAAAATAACCGTCCGACAATCCACAAGTCCATTTCTAAGCCACCCTTGTGCCTCACTGTGGACGTCAAAGATATTTTCTCTGGCGAAGTTTTTTGACAATAAGGTTAAGCATGTTCTCAATAATAGAATCACTTTGTTTAAGGATTCTTGGGACTTTCTAATTAGAGTTAGAGCGTATATGTATGATGATAATTTGCTCATGGTCACTATTGATATCTGGGACCTCTTTTCTGTTATACCACATGATGAATGCCTTGAATGGTTTTATGACTTTCTTTGTGCAAACACTAATTTTAGCCACATTACTATATTGACTATTAGATATTGTATGGAGCTTGTCCTGGAGAACAATTTTATCAGTTATAAAGGGCAACTGTTTAAACTAAGACAGGGCGTGGCAATGGGGGCATGTTGCACCCCAGTTTTCGCCAACATTGTGTTATTAAAATAAGAGGATTTATATATTTTAATTCAACTTTTAAGCATATGTGGGCTCTTTGCAGAAAATACCTTGATGACTTGGCGTTATTTTGGAAAGGTGGGGAAAAGGAACTGGATGAGTTCTTTTCTTATATTAATGGTACAACTATTTTTTTAAGATTTGTTTTGAACAATGATAAAGATAAGTTATATTATCTGGATGTGACTATCAAAAAGAATTATGAGATGAAAACCTTAACCTCACATTTATATAGGAAGCCCACCTACTCAAATTCACTGTTGCATTTTCAACGTTGGCACCCACTGCACCAAAAGAAAGCCCTAGTCAAAGAGCAATATGTTAGAATATCTAGAATGTTATCAGAAAGGGAAGATTTCCTCAAGGAAGGTGTAGTTCTCAAAGAAATGCTTGTTAGGAGAGGGTACCCTGATAGCTTCATTGACAACATAGCTGAGGAAGTGATAAGGAAAATAAATGGGGGTACCTTACAGGTTCTATTATCTGGTGGGAATGTGTTGGGCAATGAAGTGGTGGCAAATAGGCACACTGATTTTGGTAGGGCCTTGGTCCTGTCATACAGTCTGGATTTTTTTGAGATAAGTAACATCGTGGACAAATTTTTTTTGGAGAATTTTTAATATGGACACAGATGTTAGGACAGTGTTGGGAGACAAACCATTAATTGTATACAAAAAAGGCATTTCCTTGAAAGGGTTATTGGAAAGGCCAGTGAGAAAATCAACACAAGGCGGCAGTTTTAAATGTGGGAGATGCCCGCAGTGCCCGAATACAGTGGACAAAGAGAGAATAATTATTAAGAACTATTGGGCTATAATCCTTGGTAAAAAATATTATTGCTATTCCAAGGGTGTGGTGTGGTCTACATTGCAGTCTGCACATCTTGTGCAGGATTTTACATAGGTAAAACTAAAAGGGGCCTGAGACAGAAAGTTTACCAGCACCTATATGACATAAAACATAAGAATGAAAACAATGAATTGTTTAAACATATTAAGGAACATCCTCACATGAATTTAAGTTTTGTGCTATAGATCATGTGGACTTGGGGACCACTAGATGAATTCTTTGAATATAAAGAGTTGAGATGGCAAATTGTGACTAATGCCTGCCATCCACCTGGGCTCAATGATAGACTGTCATTGTGTTCTGTGTTAAAACTGAAATCATTTTATGCTCTACGAACAGGTTTATTATTTTTTAATTATTTGTGGTATTAACATATAGCTGTGTATATATTGTTTCTTATATTTATTTAACATTGAATTGGGAGAACTGGATGTGGTGTAATGGGATTTTAATCAATGATAGACTGAAGGGATGTATTTAAGAAGTAGTTTTAATGAGAAATGTTATTCTGATGAAATCAAGTTATTTTTGATGAAAGCGCTAAATAAATTGGTCTTTTCTATGTTTGAAAGTGTTGGTAGAATTGTTTTCTGTGGCATCTGCATCTTAAATTTGTTTGTTGGTGGTTTCGTGTTTATTACCATTTTACAAACAGAACAGTTGGCCAATCGCATGGAGCCCATTTACGTCTATGGGTGTAAGCAACATAGCACAGTGGCTCCACTGCTTATCTGTCCAACACGCAAGTCAAACTTTGTGCACCCTATGCTTATCTGTGGTTATGAATGAGGCAAATGAACTGATCTTTTGCAATGAAACAAGATTTGTTTATGTAACTATTCATCTGGTGATTATTTTTCAAGCAAAAAAGTAAGCCTGTTTTTGTTCAGTAAATAAAAGTTTCCTCTTTGGAAGAAATTGGGGAAGTTTCTTGTTCAAAACATCACATTTGGTGGAATCAGTGAGTGGCTCCTGATCTTTTTGTTTTACCTGCCATTGCCAGCAGTTTTTCCCCCTCTAAACAATCAAGAGAATCTCTACCTGAAATGAACAGTGAGTCACTACAGAGTCATCTAGGGTGTTTCTCTATGAGGGTTTAGGATAGCTACAGTTGGACGGCTCCTACAAATGATTGCAACCACTACCAAAATGAATGTGATGATAGCCATGCCCATGGGACAGCCAACAGTAATGCCCCCACTGAAACCACTTAGCATTGTGGAGGACGTGGAAACCTACTTTGATAGACTTGAATAGATAGCCATTCAGGAAGGCAGCAACCCTTGCTCTGGGCAAGAATCCTGGAGGTGCACCTCATGGGAGAGGCTGTAGCAACTTTGTTAACTTCCATTGGTGGATTTTCTTTTCTAGAGGTAAGACAGTCAGGGCACAGTTATTTGAACTGAAACATATTCTTCAGTTTTGCCTGACTCCAAATGGGTAAAGAGAAAAGAAACTATGATGAGATTCTAGCAACAGATTATTTCAAAAGAGCTCTACTAGCAGTCATTAGGAAGTGGATGTGTCAGGCTGACCTACTGGACATTGAAAGCTTTGTAACACTACTTGAGAGAATTTTATGCTATGATAATATGTTTAAAGAGACATCTAATAAAATGACCATAAAATGACCAATGTGTCAGTGAGTAAAAGGAAAGGAGAGGAGCTGTGTCTGCTTTATTCTGCTTTAGATGTGGGAACAGAGGGCATACAGCTAAATACATTAAATGGGATATCAAACCTGAAACTCCTGTTCAACTAAATAGGGAGGGGGGTGAGAAGGCTATGGTATACAATCAAGCAATGTCCTACCAGTCAAATCAGCCTTCGATTATTATGCCACCACACAATTAACTAAGTGTGTAGTTAGGATGAAGGTATAGGAACTACAGTTTTTACTGACTGTCTGGGAGGATGATCACTCTGATAAAACCCCAGTATATATGTTGAAACAAAAGTCTGTCCACCAAAGACAAGAGGTAATATGCATTCAGAAGAAGAAGAAAAATGGTACCCTGTTGATTAGGTGAAGGGTCAGACCCATGTCAAGTATAATCTGAACCTAGTAGCTTTGGTGACATTCTTTACCATGATGTCATTATTGGAAAATACTTCCCTTTTTTTAATTTCATTAGAAGCAGTGGAAGGAGGATAACAGCAAAGAATTTTGTACAAATCCTAATGTATAAACCACGATGACACAATACAGCAATCCAAAAGATGGAAACCCCCCACAGAGTTTACAGTCAGGGGATGGCAAAATGATCTTAGTTACTGGATTTACTGTAGAGGGCTAGAACGAACCAACATCTAGATAAATGTCTCAAAAATGGAAAATTTGGGGTTATGTAACAGGGGGTGCTTGGAAAGGGTAGAGGGCACCAACTGTCTGGAGCTTAGGCTAGGTCCAAAGAGCCCAATAGGGTCAAGTCCATAAAGTAAAAGGTAGAGAGTAATGAAGCACCACAGAGGAAATGTGGTGCTTCAAAACAGGAGACTATTGAGAGAGGCCCAATAGCATTTCAACAACAAGCTGAAAAGAAGGGGAAATAATAGTGAAGGATCATAGCATGAGGCTTCACAGAAAGAGACATCAGTAAAAACTGAGAAGAAGACAAGCAACAGTGAAGAACTACAAAAAGAGCATGAAGCTTAAGGGAAAGAGAAGGTTAGAGAAAATATCCTGCTATACTGGAGCAAACTATCTTTTTCCAAGGAATAGTGGCCCTTGTACCTTCCACATCTGGGGATGAAGCAAGGACCTCAGGGCCTGACGGAAGAGGGATCCTAGTCTAATTGCGCTACAGTTTGGACAGTTGAGTTTTAAAAGGTCTCACTGGGAAGATAATACCTTAAGCCATGCAAGAGAAAACAATTCAAGGATAGTGGGAGAAGATGCTACCAAATGACTCCCGCTTGTCACTATTTTGAATTACAGAACAATATGTCATATAATATGCTTAATGAGGGAAAAGCAATCATTCAACAATTACTGGTTCTTAAGCTATTTAGACAAGCTTTCATGAAAAATAGCTTGCAGTCATGTGCACTCATAAATAAACAAAATCAAGGCAAGAGTCCGAGACACATTTTTACTAGTCAGATGCTACGAAAGAAGTGAAGAACTTCTGTGTTGGATGCTCTTACTGTCAGTTGATGGCTGCCAACATGGGTTTTTGGAATCCTTGCTTTCCTACATCCATAACCAAAGTGTTCTTTGAGAAGATTATGATGGACATTGTGGGCTAATGCAAATCCAGCAGTGGGAACTAGTACATATTGGCAGATAATTACTAGAGAACTACAGTGTTACCTAAGGAAGTTCTGAGAGAACAGGGGTCACTGTTTGTGTCAAATTTTATAAAATACCCGTGTCAGTGTTCAAGGATTAAAAAACTAAGGACTTCATAGTATTATGCTGGAGTGAATGGGGCTAATGGAATGGTTTAAATAACTTTTAATTCAATATTGATGAAGATAACTGAGAAAGAAGAAGAGAAGAAAGAAGGAAAGAACTAGGAAAAATATTGGCTTACTTAATCTTTCCAGTTCATGAAGCACACAAAGCTTTAACGGGATTTAGCCCTTCTGAATTAATGTATGGTAGCTGGCCATAAGAACTCATATATAATGAAAGAAACATGAGAAGAAGAATAGACACATTTTAGAAGTGTCCTTGGATACCATACAGACCTACAGGACAGGCTGAAGGCTGTGATGTCCATAGTGAATAGGCACATGGAAAAGACTCAGGTAAAACAAAAATGTGTATATCAAGAATGTCTAGAGCAAAAAGCTTCAGGTGTCCAAGTTCCTGGTGTCCCCTGAATACTCCAGTCTTTTATCATCTATACTGATACCACAAAGGCTGGCTTGGGGCTGTACTTGTGCACAAAGTGGTCAATGAGGAACATCATGTATGCTTAATAAAAACAGAAGCAAAATACTCCACCACCAATGGATAGAGTGTTTGGTGGATCAAGGGGGTCTTAAGCTTCCTGTGGTTTTAAATGTTTAGGCAGAGTTGACATTGGTCATAGGCCTACCCCCCTCCCCCCTTTGAGTGGCTTCATCAGCAGAAAGAATGGAATATAAAGTTATACAGGTGAGACTTAGCATTATAATTGTTCTTTTTCTGGGTACACAACTTTCACAGAGTTTATTGCCACAATGCACATTGTCTAGCTGGGGCTCACAGACCTTCCAGCATGCTTGAAGCTGGTGGGTATCAAAACAAAGAAACTTTTTAAATTATTTACTAGATCCAAACCACATCATCTCAAGAAGAATGCCAGAAGCATTACAAAAAACTGAAGAACACTATCAGGTCCACTAAAGCTGTCCTCTGAAGCCAAAGACAGTTACATATCCTTCTTTAACTATATTAGAAAACTAAAAAAAACCTTACATTGCTCAGAACTTATTCATAACAGGGCCTTCTGTTCTGACACAAATGACATTGCCAATGACCTTGTGAACAAATTTAGTGCCAACTTCACCCGACACTTCTATTCAACTCTCCAAAATATCTATATCTGTTACTTCCCCAATTATTTCTAAAGATCATTTACTGAAAGTGCAAACCAAGACCACAAATACTTCCCTCTATTGGACCTGACACTATATTTGGTTACTGACTGAATGCTGTTAGACACACCCTTGCAGAAACATTCTTCAAACTGTTTAACTTGAGTTTAGCTACTGGTTTTGTCTCTGGTGAGTGGTGCATGGTAATTATGATGCCCTTTCACAAGGGCAGCCTTACAACCAACCCAGGTAATTACAGACCTATCAGCCGTACAAGTCTCATTTGCAAAGCCATGGAACATTTTATAACTAACCTCTGACCTCATAAACTGTGATATCAAGAATCTTATTAGACTTGCCCCCCCAACAGTCTGGTTTTGTGTAGAGTAGATCCTGTCTAATTAGTCTGGTAAATGTCTTTGAAAGAGTTACAAAGGTTGTAGATAGTGGTCATACAATGCACATGCTGTTTCTTGACCTGGCTAAGAACTTTGACACCCATTCTCCATGCTGGCATCATACAAAAGCAAAATACTTTAAAAACAACCCATATGTGGTAAAATGGACAGAAAACTGGCAGTCAGTTCCCCCTTGTTCTTAGACATTAGTTTCTTCTTCGAGTTGTATACCATATTTATGCTTGATGTCCACCAGAGTTGTTTTTTTTTTTTGTGGGGACCATGTTTTGATCTGTTCAGGTATAGCTAAGTCTATACATATAGGTGTTTATACAGGACATAGTTTGCTTTGAAGAAATGTTTCATACTTGTTGCTCTTCGGGGAGGGGGGAGGCAGGTATGATCGTTACTTCAAACAAGACTGATATATGATCAGGCCTTACCGGGGAGGGCAACACACAGGGGGTAGTGCAGACTATCTGTTTCAGAACTTTTGTATTAACAAGGTCCAGGAACCTTAGGGAAAATATGTTTGTGCTCATATATGACTCCCAATCGATGGAAGGATAGTTGAAAACACCCATGATCAAGGTGTTTGGCTGTATAGTGAGTGACTCAAGTATGTCCCTATAGGCAGAGTGGTTCTCATGGTTCATAGTTATTACTTACCATATATCAAAGGTATTACTTACCTTTATTTTTAAAATTAATATCTTTTTTGATTGTTCTCTCCACTGTAACTGTTTGTTTGTGCCGCATACCACTGTAAAAACATGTCTCTTGTAATTTGTGTGTATACTGATTATGTCTAAATAACTAAATGTGTCTGTAATTTTTCTTTGTGGAGCTTTTCTCCCCGGGCCTCTGCTGAAAAAGGGCCTTTTCGGCTCAGTCAGACACCCCCGGTTAACAAATGTAAAATAAATAAATAAATAAATAAATAAATAGTGGGGGACCTATTGCAAACAATGATATGGAAGGGGGGGGGTTTACCTACAGTTAGCTGGACTTGGAGTAGCTCTAGGAAGTCATACTGTTTGACCAGTTATGAGGTGCCTTTGGTTCTTTTATGCTCGTTTAGAGGTCTGAACATGTGGAAGGCATTGCAGCTTTGCATGGCCGGGGTGTTCTCTGCAGCCCTGAACCACGTCTCTGTGACTGCACAGACATCGGCATTTTCCAAGGTAAGGAGTGCTTCCAGTGAATGCAGTTTCCAATTTAGACTCCTAGCATTAAACAGCATAACCTTGAGTTTGTCTCTAGTGGATATTTTTATGTCGATAATTTTGTTGTTACGGGGGAGGCAAGTACCTTTGCCAGTAACCAAAAACCAAGAGAAGACAGGTGCAGACTATCTCTGGCAAAGCAGCATGGTCTGTCGACCATATCTTTCCAGGCTGATAGATACCGGGTGCCCCTGGACTGACACCAGAAGCCAAGCCAATTATTGAAGTCAATCATTTTTTGTTTATATTGAGGCACCATCCTGGGTGAAGGTATAATGCTGCTTAGGGCTAGGGACATACCTGCCTGGGACACATAATCTGAGAGCTCAGTCATGTCTCTCTTCATATAGTCCAGTGAGGTGCGTCTCAAGTCTTTCACTCCAACATGAACTATGACAGTCATGATGGTACTTGTTGTTGAGAGAATTGAGTCTGTGTGTAATCGGATGGATCCTGGCACCTGACAGGCAACTGACAGTGACCTTCTCCTTGTCCAGCCTGGTGAGGGGGACATTTGTGTGTCTCACTATGGAGTTGCCTATGACCACGACACTTGGTTTTCAGGTGCTTTGCCTTAGGGTCTTGTTGGCCTAGACACTGTTGTATGTATTAGGTGTGCTGGATTCTGTTGGGCGTGCAGTAGGTTTGCCCTTGGGAGGTCTCTGATCTTTAGGTAGGTTCCTAGTAAGTACCTCCACATATGTGGGTTTATGTGTTGTGAACTTATGTACAAGAGTTGAAGTGTGTGTGCTGACAACCTATTTGATATCTAGTTTGCTGTTATGTGAGAGAACTGATTCCAAATTCACTGTGGTCTTCAGTATTTGGATATTTTAATACTATGATCTTACAATTATGAATTACAAGATTTTGAGATTTAATATTGTGAAAACAAATCATATTAAGCTATAGTATGGGGGCATGTGTAACACAGCAAAGTGGCCCTACTGGTTATCTTCCCAAAAAGTAATTCATACAGGGCAGAAAAGGGGTAATTTAGTTTTGGACACTAGTTTGAGTCAAATGGAGAGGGGGGTACTTATGTTGCTTGAGATAGTTAAGAAGGCTATTGTTGGGTACTAATTCCTTTAAACTCACATGACAGAATTTCCAGTAGGGAAAAATAGTGCTAACCTGCACTTATTTAAGGGGAAGGCAGACTCAAGATTGTAGAAGACATTGGAAATACCAGTGGAGTATGGACCACTTGTGTTTCTGGAGTTCCTTTGTGAAGAGAGACCACCTGAAGCTGAGGTAATCTGTTCAGGGGCTGGAGTCTGACAAAGGGTCTGTAGATTCATAGGTTCATAGGTGTGTATTAGGCTAATGTCCACTGTGACCTTTTTAAGGCTAGCCATGCATCCCAAATCTCTGACAAGTTTTGATACAATTGGTAAGTGTATGCAGGGGCTTGGGAGATGAAACACTTGCAAGCAGGGCCCTGAGAGATGAACCATTTGCAGACTGCCTGTGTCCATTACAGAAACAGGTGCCAAGCAAGGGGATGAATTTTCCTGTTCTCCATCCGATTGCTAAAGTTACTTTTGAATTGAGTTAAGGAGGAACTGCACATGGATAGGGAGCCTGTCACATACAAGGGGCAGTCCCTGGGATACATACCTGTCTATCCAGGAGGTCCTACTTATATCATGATTAAGGTTTAAGTCTTTAGAATGGATAATTCTGGTGCTATTTGTGTTGTAGATAGGGTCTATATTATATGTCCGAAGTTTGAAAACTTCGAACATTAAATAATCGAATTTAAATGTTTGAAGTTTCAAACATCGAACAAATAATTCAAAAAAACAAAAAACAAATGGAACTTACCTGACTAGTGTAGGCAGGGGGGCAAGTCCCCCCTACACCCCCAGACCCCCCGATCTTTAAATATACCAACTCCGAGACTGCACTATAGTGCGGTAAAGGGAAAATTTCCCTTACTGCACTGTAGTGCGGTCTCAGAGTTTGTATATTTAAAGAGCAGGGGGTGTGGGGGGTGCAGGGGGGCTTGCCCCCCTGCCTACAGTTGTTAGTTTTGGGTTTGTTTGTGTTTTTTTAATTATATGTTCAGTGTTTGAAACTTCAAACATTTAAATTCGATTATTTAACATTCAAAGTTTTCAAACTTCGAACATATAATATAGACCCTTGTAGATATACAGGTGGTCCATCAGAGTGGGGTCCAATGATGCCTTGTATGCCAGGTGTAGATCTCCCTTTGCATGACTACAGGGATAGGGCTTGAGGTGGTCTGTGTAGGGCATGTTATTTAAGCCCTGTATTCTTTTAATGAAGAAAGTCTATGGATGTTCCAATTTTGGATGTGCCTGACTAGATACATACCAAAGGAAGCACAGTACTCAATAAAAAGTCTGATGAATGTTGAACACAGTGGAACAATAACCTCCTTGGAGTGAGATGCCACATCTTTGTTTATAAGCTGCACAACATAGAAAGAGTTCCTCACTACCACAGGCACAAGATGGTCAAAGACTAAATTACTGTTTATGTGTGTCTCTAAGTCCCTGACTACTGGGTCAACTCTTAGAGGTGTTTTGTCAATATGATAGTTACCAGGGGTGGCTGACTTCCTGAAGGATATTATTATGGATTGCTTGGCATTTAGTTTAGGTTTATGGCTCTGATGCCAGTTATTTGTTTGTAAAAACCCTTACTGAAGTGCATTAGTATCAGTGGGGGATTCTATGACTACTCCAAATTTGCAATCATCTGCAACTTTGCTCATCCAAAGGTCCTTGATGTTGATCTTGACTTCAGAAAAGTAGATGCCAAAAAGCACCAAACAGTAATGACAAAGCCGGATGTGACAGAAGTATAATCACAGTTTATTGCACTGAGACAGAAAAAAGGATTAAGCACTTTCGTCATAGATTTCCTCAGAATCAATTACTAAACCAACAAACCATCCTTAAATAAGCAACCCCCACCAATCGGGCTAGAAGCTGAGCATGGCCATGGCCATGGTTGTGGGAGTGTCAAAACTGCTGAGCACTATTTTCACTAGCACTGCAGGTTTGTGCAGCACTCCACACTGCTTAGGAGTGAAAGAAATAGGAAAAAAATTATCTAGGAAAGCCAATCAGGTGGAAATGACTGATAAGTCTTGTTCAACAGACACTGGCCAATTCAAACCCCTAATGCTATACCTATCAAGTGGAATGCAGCATAATGAGACGATCACACAGGCTGCAACTGCAGCACACCACTATAAGTATGCATAAACCCTACATCTGATTTTCCCACATACTCTGCATCATTGGAGTACACACTTGGGAATTTTAACTGACAAAATGCTAGGGGTTGCTGCTGCCTTGCTACATCTGTATGTGCTTGAGGATGAGGTCAGTAAAGATGATGATGCTGACAATAGGCCCAGACTGAGCAGGAGAAGAGCGTTCAAGCCCAGGGTGACCTTCCAGGGGCTACATGAGCTGGAGATTGTAGAGTGCTACAGGATGGACAGGGACATATTACACCCTCAACTCAGACCAAGAACCAACAGAGGGGAACCCATCCCAGTGGAAATAAAGGTATGTGTAGCCCTTGGAATATTAGCTACAGGTACTTTTCAAAGACCACCTGGGGTCATAATGTGGATATCATAGGCATCTGCATCCAGGGTACTCCACCAATTCCTAGATGTCATGCAAGCACATGCCACTGAGCACATTTATTTACCCCGCACCCCTGAGGAGAGGGTCAGCAATATGCATCTCTTCCACCATATAGCACACTACCCTGAGGTACTGGGTGCCATAGACTGCACTCATGTACACATCAAAGCACCACCTGGTGAAGAGGGTAGAGTCTAAGTCAACCACAAGGGGTATCACTCCATCAACTGCCAGGTCGTGTGCAATGCCCAGGGCATTATCATGAATGTGTGTGCTGGCAGCCCTGGCAGCTATCAAAACTCCCACATCTGGCATGCCTCATAGCTGTACCAGACATTTGCCAGGGGGGGACATCCCATATGGACATCTACTGGGGGATGGTGGCTATGCACTAGAACTGTGGATGATGACACACATCAGAAATGCCCACACACTTACTGAAGAATGCCATAATGAGGCACACTCACAAACTAGGAACATCACAGAGCATATGTTTGGGCTGCTCAAGTCATGGTTCCGCTGCCTTGATATCTCTGGTGGAGCCCTGCTGTACTCTCCAGCCACATGTGGACACATATTTACAGTATCTGCCATGCTACACAATATGATCCTGTGGAAACAGCTGTGGCAGGAACATCACAGGGAAGGGACACACAGCCCCCCACCAGTGCCAAGGTCCCCACAGCCACAGGAGGACTTGGAGGAGGAATCCCCTGAGCCTATCCCTGTAGGCAGACGTAGGCATGCCCAGTATGCCCTGGCCTTGGCAAAGAGGCAACACATAGCACATGCACTGACAACCTCGGGACCTAGGGACTGACACCTCACTCTAACTCACATACATAGTAAAATGGATGCCAGCCACACCACACAACCTGTACCTTACCATGTATTGGGTGTGTATGGCATGTATCAGAGACAGCTCTGAAGTACTGTTACCTCAACTGCTGATGGCACAAGGTAAGTCACTCTTCTTTACAAGAAAATGAATGGGGTAGTTGGCTATGGTAGCATATGCATGGACCTGTTGCATGTATGCAAGGGAATAGAGTAGGTTACCGGGAAAGCTGCAGACAACTGACAGCTGTGTGGGACAGCAGGATATATACGTCCAATACTGCCCTTAATAGGCTGTAGGCCCCAAGCCAGCAAAACCCATTGCACTATGAGAGGGAATGACATACAGTGGGGTCACAGGACAGATGCTTGACTGTCAGTGCTAGAGTCCCCTACCCCCAACACACCTGTGCCCCCATACAAATGCAGTCACAGTATGTTTGCAAGTTAATAGCAGCAGACCACACAACCCCTTTGCTGTCCCAATCAACCTGGTAACATGTACCATTTCCCTAATATGCAGGGGTTAAAATGCTATGTTTGTCTGTGTTGATAGTGTCAGGAAGTAAACTGCACTATCTGGTGGCTGATGTAGCTTAGTTGGTAAGTACATTACCATGGTTGATGGGGTACATGGTTCGAGACTGGCTGCACCTATTGTTTTGCATGTGAGCTACACCTATGGTAGGAGTTCTACAGACTGTCCATATGTCAGTATTTCTTAATGCAAGAAAGCTGGACAAAGACAGACACAATGGAGGGACAGGGGGCCATGGATATTGACAGTACACAGTCCTCAGTAACCTAGATGGTGGCTAGTAGAACAGCAGGTTGTAACAAGTCAGTCTAGCAGCAGGATATAAAGGTTGTCACATAACTGTGTCAGTACATACAACAAGTCAGTGGGCACCATCCATACCCCACAACTGTACAGAGTTTAGCAGAATGTCCACATTTATGGCTCATATATCTGTTCTGTTTGTCATAACATTTGCAGTTTTCTGGCAAACTATTGGCAAATGACTAAAGGCTGCTGTGAGAAACTAATAGACAGGTAAAATACAGACTTCATACCCATTGGAAAATGCATGCTAATACAAAATCATTCCACCAACTGTGTAGGTTTGTAGGAGCAATATTAAAATCCTGTCCCCATGTTTGGGCCTGTGCCCACTGTTATATATGGCCCTGTCCACATTAATGGCTGTAAGAGTATGAGAGGTTTGGGCAACATGTAGCCTTAAAATAACCGTACAAGACAAAACATCTAAGGACCACAGAACATGTATGGGGCACTATGCTGGACAACCTGCAAAACAGGTACAGTCAGAGGTGTGATGTCCGTAACCCTGTGTGTGGTGTTACATCTCTTGTCCAGTCACAGCATACCTATTACTAAATACAGCAGCAATCGTGGACAAAGCCAGGAACTGGAGCAGGGCAGTACAAAAGCCCACATATAAGGGGAAGGAGGAACTACTGGCCAGACTAATGTAGAAAGTGCAGAATATACAACAATTTGCGTAGTAGCATAGGTTCCCCTGTAGTGTATGGTGTCGGTAACCCAAATGTCTATTAGTGTTTTGTCACATCAATCTATAATGATCTGCCAGTGACGTACCAAGAAATCACAGTGCTATGTAAAATGTACCAGACATATTATGCAAAATTCTGTTCAGTCCAATACATGCTGAACACACCCTACATATGGGTAAGATATTACAGACAGCACACAGCCAGGAAATCCCTCAGGCAGTATATCAGGGAGGTGCTGTACTGCTCCACCAGGTACAGCAGACATCTGGCTGTAGCACAAAAAATGCTGGACTGGAGTACAGGTATTTCTGGCCTGGAGTCCCATTGTAATTAATGATGGTCATACTGAGGATGCTCCTGTACTTAGCTAATTTCAGCCCATGTCTGAACCCACATCTGACTATAGAACTGTGATGCCCATATATCTGCACATACAGAGAGCTATGTATATCTCAACGGTCTCTCTGTATCCCCATCAGACATAATTACCCTTATCTATCTGTATGTGGCACATATAAAATATATATGGATCTTTTGAGTTTAATATAGACATATATATATAGGTCACACACACAAGCACACACACACACACACACACACACACACACACACACACACACACACACACACACACACACACACAAACACAGGCAGAGAGAGGGGGAGAGAAAGAGAGAGACCCAGAAAAGCATAGTATGATATAGTGCTGCAGCCACGTGTACACCAACCGTAACCAGTGGCACATGCAAATAGTATGGTGAGCAGTAGTGTGTAATAGTAGGTAGGTAGGGGGTTCTAATCTCACATCAGCCACCTTGTGTGTGTGTGTTTATGTGTGCCTGTGTATATATTCCACATACAGCAGAATGCACACGTCCAACAGGCCTATGTCTGTGGAATGGTCACTCATTTTATGGCCCTATAACTGGCATCCTTCACAACAGTGGCCTCCCTGTCAACAGCTACTGATGTCATCCACCCAACAGCAGTGGCAGACACAATCCAAATGCATAAGCTCCATGGCACATGCAATAACTGCATAGCATTATAGTGTATACAACTAGATAAGTAGAGATTCTAATGCCAGCAATGGCAACTCAGTGATTGTGTGTGCAAGTGTGTCAATATATCCCCTTGCAGCTGTGTGTACTTCCTGCTATGTATGTGCAATGCCAATACATTTTAAAGCCTGTGCTTACCTGTGAACCCTCATTGGCTTACTTTACAGGGCCTGCTAATGTCATCAACCTTAGCTGCACTGTTAGACACTCTCCAAACACATAAGGTCTGTGGCACATGTGATAAGTAGCACTATAGTGTATACAGCTAGATGGATAGGGGTTCCAATTCCAACAATGGCAACTCAGTGTGTGTGTGTGTGTGTGTGTGTCTGTGTGTGTGTGTGTGTGTGTGTAACTATACCCCCTGTAGTGGTGTGAATGTTTTGACTATGTGTGTGCAATGCCAATACATTTTAAGGCATGCTCCACTCTGTTAACCCTCCCATTGGATTACTTTACAGGGCCTGCTGATGTCATTCACCTTAGATGCACCATTAGTCACTCTCCAGGCACATAAGCTCCATGGTGCATGCAATAAATGCATAGCAATATAGTACATGCACCTAGAGAGGTAGGGGTTCTAATCACACAACTGGCAACTGTGTGTGTGTGTGTGTGTGTGTGTGTGTGTGTGTGTGTGTGTGTGTGTGTGTGTGTGTGTGTGTGTGTGTGTGTGAGTGAGATGCACATCGTCTGTAGTAGTGTGGTTGCCTTGAGTGTGGGACGGTTATAACATTTTGAGGGCCTGTTTCACCCTATTAACCCCCCCACTGGATTACTTTACAGGGTCTGCTGGTGTCATTCACCTTAGATGCACCATTTTTCACTCTCCAGGCACATAAGTTCCATAGCGCATGCGATAAGTATGTAGCACTCTAGTATATACAACTAGATGGATAGGGGTTCTATTCTCACAACTGGCAACACTGTCAGTGTATGTGTGTGTGTGTGTGTGTGTGTGTGTGTGTGTGTGTGTGTGTGTGTGTGTGTGTGTATGTGGCATATCCCTGTAGCAGTGTGACTGTCTTGTGTGTGCGATGGTTATAACATTTTGAGGGCCTGTTCCACCCTGTTAACCCTCCCTTTGGATTACTTTACAGGGCCTGCTGGTGTCATTCACCTTAGATGCACCATTAGACACTCTCCAGGCACATAAGCTCCATGGTGCATGTGATAAATATGTGGCACTCTAGTACATACATCTAGATAGGTAGGGGATCTAATCTCACAACTGTCAACTCTGTGAATGTGTGTGTGTGTGTGTGTGTGTGTGTGTGTGTGTGTGTGTGTGTGTGTGTGTGTGTGTGTGTGTGTGAGGCATATCCCCTGTAGCAGTGTGGCTGCCTTCTGTGTGCGATGGTTATACCATTTTGAGGGCCTGTTCCTCCCTGTTAACTCCCCCACTGGATTACTTTACAGAGCCTGCTGGTGTCATTCACCTTAGATGCACTGCTAGACACTCTCCAGTCACATAAGCTCCGTGGCGCATCCAATAAGTACGTACACTATAGCACAGACAACTAGATAGGTATGGGTTCTAATCTGTAAAACAAAACAGGACGAACCAATTTGACTGTAGAACACTGGTTTATTAATGCTGGTTAAAATGTGACACAACAGAAATGAGTACTAAGCACTCATGCTCCACCTCCCCGACGGGACGGGTGAGACGGGCCAGCGGTGTGCCCCAAGCGTGGGGCGTGGGGATCCCGCCTCAGCCGGCGTGCGCCGGCCCTCACTTTCATTGCGCCGTGGGGTCTCCTGCCCACCCTCGGACTCGCGCACCTGTTAGACTCCTTGGTCCGTGTTTCAAGACGGTACGGGTGGGTCACCGACATCGCCGCGGACCCCGGGCACCCAAGGTGAGCCCGCCGGCCCGGCGGTGGGACGCGGTCGGGCCGCACTGAGGGCAGTCCAGCCCAGTTGACAGAGTACTCTGATGATGCCTAGTATTCTATGGGTGAAAGTGCTTAGTACTCGTTTCTGTTGTGTCACATTTTAACCAGCATTAATAAACCAGTGTTCTACAGTCGAATTGGTTCGTCCTGTTTTGTTTTACTGGTTCTAATTTTTTTGATGGGTTCTAATCTCACAACTGGAAACTGTGTGAGTGTGTGTGTGCGTGTGTGTGTGAGACATATCCCCTGTAGCAGTGTGGCTGCCTTGTGTATGTGATGGCTAGTGATGATTTAGTTAAACATAAAAATTTTATGATATATAATTTTACAGAAGTGGAAATCAAAAATGAATATTTTGATTTATTCACAAAAGGACTACATTTTATCCCTGCCTATCCAACTGAATTGTCAAAAGCTCTAGTAGACCTAAAATTATTTGTAAGACAGATGAATTTAATTTTAAGTTTCAATGGACAGCCCCACAATAGAAACACACTAGTAAGAGCCAGTACTTTTAATCCCCCAACCCACCCATGCTTAAAAATATTCGAAGAAATGGCCACTACAGAGATAAGAAAGATTATTAATAAAAGAGTAGAAAGATTACCGGTGAATATGAAGGCTGAAGAAATATCACTAATACAGTTTTTAAGGAAAGAAAAGTGTAGGACCATGAAACCAGACAAGGGAGGGGGGTTAGTCTTGATGTATACACAAGATTATGAAATGTACATGTTTGATTTATTGCAAAACTCTGAAAAATATGAACTAGTTTCTAGAAATAAAGTAAATCTGGCTTACTCTAAAATTAAATACACTTTAATGGATCATTTATTACAAGGGTTCATCAACGAAGAACTTTATAATTATTTAAATGTCAGCAAACCTAAAATCCCAATAATTTTTGGAATTCCAAAGACACATAAAGGCCTAGAACCATTAAAATTCAGGCCCATTGTCTCAGGAAAAGGAGGTGTTTTGGAGCCCATAGGAAAATTTGTTGATTACAAATTGAAAAGTTTTGCTACTACACTGCAATATATATGTAAAGATTCTTGGGATTTCCTAAGAAGTATTCAGAGAGAATTATTTCAAGTAGACCTATTATTAATTACCATTGATGTTGTAGACCTGTTCCCGAGTATTCCCCATGAACAAGGAATGGAATGGTTTATTGATACACTAGTTAGAGAATCAAATTTGTCAACTAATACTATCAATCTACTAGTGGAGTTCATGGAGATTATTTTAAAGAACAATTTCATGTTTTTTAATGGAGAAATTTATAGACAAAGGAAGGGGGTGGCAATGGGAGCACCTTGTGCCTCCATGTATGCCAATATAATATTACACAAATGGGAACAGGAATTCATCTTCTCAACTGAATGGAAAGAATGCATTAAGCATTATACAAGGTTTTTGGATGACATAAGTATTTTATGGACAGGCACTGAGACACAATTTATGGAATTTTTTGAATACATTAATTCCACAACTAATTTCCTGTCATTTACGTACAATATAAGTGAAGAAAAAATGAATTATCTGGACGTTACAATTTCTAAAGACTGTGTCAACAACAGGTTCACATCCAAATTGTATAGGAAACCCACTTTTTCCAATACTTATTTACATTATGCAAGTGGTCACCCTTTCTATCAAAAGAAGGGTATAGTTAAGGGGCAAATGGTAAGAGCTTCAAGAATGTCCAGCACCCCAGAATTCTTTATTGATGAAATGGTGACAATAAAAAACATGTTTTTGGAGAGGGGGTATCCAGAAGACTTGATAGACACATTGAGCAAAGAAGTTATTGAGCATAGAGAGCAAAAATTTCCTCCTCTATTAGGTCTAGGCCAGAGTAATGTAGTGAATTCTAGCGTGAGTAATACAACAGCATTTACTAACAGTTACACTCACACCTACTCAACTGATTCACAGCAAATTGAAGGGGTGATTAATAAATGTTGGCCGGTTCTAACTGGACACGAAGAATTATGTAAACATATCCCGAAGCATCCAAAATTTACAAGACGTAGGGACACCAACATAAAGGAATTGTTTGAGAGATTTCAACAGCAAGAAAGAACTGGTAACAACAGGAAGTTGAAAAAAGGCACTTACAAATGTGGAAGCTGTAAACAATGTACACACATTATAAATAGTGATTCCTTATTTATTCCATCTAGGAGTTTTTGTTTCAAAGCCAGTATTCACACAAACTGTGCAATACAAGGGATTGTTTACTTAGGTTATTGCACCAAGTGCCACAGTTTCTATATAGGTAAAACAGAAAGGTCTCTGAGAAAGAGGATTTATGAACACATGTATGAGGTTTCAAAGAAAAAAGACACAAATGCTTTTTACAAACACCTATTACATTGTCCTGAAATGTCCATAAAATTCATAGTGTTAGAACAGGTGCAAGTGGATAGTAGAGGGGGAGACTGGGAAACGCATTTGGAATACAAGGAATTGTTGTGGCAACTTAAATTGGATGCTGCCACAAGTCCCGGTCTAAATGATAGTATAAACCTTAAAAGTGTTCTTAAGCTAAGAATGGCCAGATTGTGATGTATATATCAAGGAGACATTGTCATGAATTAAGATGTAATCAAATGTGTATTAATCTGTTTCTAGTATAGTGTTTTAATAGTTGTGCATGAAAGCTTCATATAAAATTTTATAATAATTCATGATTGCAAGTTACTTTTTCAAGCTATATAATAATTTAAAGTTTGCAAATTCATTTTTACTGTGTTTTTTTAAAATAAGCATAATCTTTAAAATAACACAATTTTAAACTGCATCAATCTCCATTTAAAATTAATTTATTTAACAATCAATTTACTTAAACATTTTTAAAACTGTCATATATATGGCCCCATAATTAAATAATTAAATACATGATTTGCTGGGCATTGTTTTATAAACTTGGTGTATATTCATATAGTTTTATATATATTTATTATACATTTTTATATATATATTTTTATACACTTTTTTAATATTAAATATTTTGAATGTAAATGTAGTGATAAGCACAGTAAAGTGATCTCATATGTTTTATTTAAGGTTTTCCATTTTACGGAGTAATACTGGTATTTTCACAGCAGTGGCAAGTATACTATCTACTGCTCGTTTGAAATGTTTTGTGTAACTTTAAGAACTTAATTAATCAAGCTATCACATGATGGTTAATTGTCCCTATAAAAGATGTTAGAAATCCATTACTTTTTGATCTTGAAAAAGCTTGGCAATGAGACCAAGCGAAAGCGCTTGATTTAACTGTTTGGATTTATTCACGTATTTGTGCTCTACCAAGAGGCAGTATTGTGCTGAAAAGGTTTAAACTGTTTGGTGTTTATTCACGTAGTTGTGCTCTACCAAGAGACAGTATTGTGCTGAAAAGCAAAGCGATTTAAACTGCTTGGACCAATTTTGTACTTGTGCTCTACCAGGAGTCAGTTTTGTGCTGAAAAGCAAATTCAAACTGTGTGGATATTTTCATGTGTTTGTGCTCTACCAAGGGTCAGTATTGTGCTGAAAAGCAAAGCGATTTAACCTGCCTGGTTTATTTCTGTACTTGTGCTCTACCAGGAGTCAGTTTTGTGCTGAAAAGCAAAAGTTTTTAAAAACAGTTGGTGTTGAACAATAAAACCGTTTATCCAGTACCTCCGTTGGCTGTTTCTTAGCAGTGGAAAGCTTGCTTTGGTGTATGTGATGGCTATACCATTTTGAGGGCCTGTTCCATCCTGTTAACCACCCCATTGGATTACTTTACAGGGCCTGCTGGTGTCATTCACCTTAGAGGCACTTTTAGACACTCTCCAGGCACATAAGCTCCATGGTGCATGTGATAAGTATGTGGCACTCTAGTACATACATCTAGATAGGTAGGGGTTCTAATCTCACAACTGGCAACTCTGTGAATGTGTGTGTGTGTGTGTGTGTGTGTGTGTGTGTGTGTGTGTGTGTGTGTGTGTGTGTGTGTGTGTGTGTGTGTGAGGCATATCCCTTGTCGCAGTGTGGTTGCCTTGTGGGTGCGATGGTTATAATAAACAAACAAGTCTTGTATGAAAAACCACGAACTAGTAAAGCAAAAACAGCAGGCGGCACTATAAGCAGAGTCGTAGGACCGGTTACTTTCCAATAAATGCAATTTAATAGTTAAACACAATATACTGACACAATAAACTGAGCGCTTTTGGTAGGATCAGTGTCCTACCTTTTTCAGATACCATGCAAGTTAATTAACAGGGTTTTTAAATCGTTGAAAACACGCAATTAAGCAATTACACAATTAATAAAATGCCAGAATAACTCTACTTGTCCTTAAAGGTGCAGTGGATGTCCTGGTGCTATGCACTACCATACATAAGTCAATACAGGCACACTTTTCTCACATTTAGTAAATTAGAAATGCTACATATTACAGCCGAAAAAATCAGAAATTAAAAATATCTATAAAGCTAAAATTAATATGATTATATAAATGTAATGCAAATTTAGTATAAATATTCTGAATGTAGTGTAGGGCCTTGGATTCAAAATAATTCATAGGACTTACACACGTGTATATAAATAAGTTTACATTGTAACAATTTATCTATAAATAACCATAAAATAAACCAACTAATAACAATATTTTTCTAGCAAATAGGTGAAATAAATAGGTTTAAGTCTATATACAATACATATAAAAATTACTGTATTATATATTGTAATATATTATAAAATGTATCTAAAACCTATAAATCAATATGTTTAAAACCCTTCACATATAAAAACAAATATCAGGGGCAGCCAAAAATTGAATGAATATATATCTATTAAAAGCATTTTGAAACGTTTAGCTCTGAAAAGATGATTTAAGTTGAACATCATGATTTACTCATTACATATTTTATGGGTTGTGAGGCTTATGAGTTGTACATGGCATCCAATTGTTAGTTTAAGTTGGTAAACGGTGTTAACAATGGTTATAAATGTTTAGAGTATTAATTTTTGGCTGCCCCTGATATGTGTTTTTATATGTGTCAGTATATTGTGTTTAACTATTAAATTGCGTTTATTGGAAAGTAACCGGTCCTACGACTCTGCTTATAGTGCCGCTCACAATGGTTATAATACTATTTTGAGGGCCTGTTCCACCCTGTTAATCCCCTACTGGATTACTTTACAGGGCCTGCTGGTGTCATTCACCTTAGATGCACCATTAGACACTCACCAGGCACATACGCTCCATGGTGCATGGAATATGTATGTAGTACTATAGTGTATATAACTAGATAGGTAGGAGTTTTATTCCCAAAACAGGAACTTTGTGAATGTATGTGTGTGTAAATGCATACCCTCTTACAGCAGTGTGGCTGTGTTAGGCCCACCATCATATCTCTCAACCCCTTAGATCAAGAAATCTGGATAAAGCCATACAGAAAAGTGAGACAAAAAACAAATAATAGGGGCTATTTTAAGTATTGGTCTTACAAACATAGAAAGTTGATAGCATAACAAGATGTGCATTAGCAGGAATTTTCTGAAGGGTATCAAGGTCTGAAAATAAAATATCTGTCATTATTGTCTAACTTCAATCTTTAATGATTTGACACTAATTTGCCAGAAAACCACAATGCTATGAAAAACAGACCAAAAATATGTGGCAAACATCAGGGCATTCTGCAGAAATCTCTTCAGGTGAGAGGTATGGCCACCACCTGTCCCACGCTGCAGACTGCAGTCCATGTTTAGCTAGGTGTGACCTGTGAAAACAACTCAAACAATACAGAGGTCCCAAGAGTGTGGGACAACAAACATTTCCTAAAGTTGTGTAATAAGTTGCATAAACCAGTTATTGTACATCAGAAACACGTTAATGTTATGAGAAATAGAATAAGCTATGGAAATGTGACAAAAATAAGCTGTCATATTGGAAGACCAAGATAATTCCTGTCCGTTGCACTTGCTGTGGGTATGGTTTATCATGCCAACTCTCACAATACTACAAGAAGTGTCCAACATGGCACATTTCATAAGGTGATAACCCTACTCTGTGTTGCCTGTCTGTGCAATATGTAGACATGTGGATGCCCTGTGAGTAGCTGCTGCCCCAAATAATCCACATGCATCTAGGCATGAATGCTAACTGCCACCACCCATATTTAGAGGTACTGCCTAAGGTTGTGGTGACATAAGTTGGAATCTGTCCGTCATTGACCAACCAACTGTTGTTAACACACTGCAATGGGGTCTTACATCAGTTATGGAATGGTGGCAAGGTTCTGGCCTCAAGCTGAATGCAGAAAACAGTACCATCATACCATATGGCAAGGACATGGCCCCACTATTCCCTACATCAATGACTACCTCATAAACACACAACCTGCATTAAGAGACTTTGGTACTCAGGTTGATAACACTCTTGCATTCAGCCATCAAGTAGCTGTAGTGGTCAGAAAAGCCTTGTACATGGTTCACCACATAGGTAAAGGGAGTACATCCAGAAAAAGGGTGGGTATTACCTCTGTATAATCCTCAGTCAGTACAACAATAATGAAGTACCATGGCCCATTTGGTATGTAACTATACAGACATCTGCAGCTGGAAAGGCCATAGTAATACCCACAAAGGTAATCCATGGCCCCCAATACCTGTTGTATACAGACAGCCTTGAATCAGTAGTGCCCCACTCGGTATTGGACAGGTTGTCCACAGGCAGGCTGTGGAACACCTAGATGGCAATGTTGTGCCCAGCCCTTCAACAGCTGGCCCATATATGTGAGTCTAACTCTTCACGCATTACCAGCATGACAGGCCTGAATCTGATATGCGACATCAACAAAACCTGCTGGAGAGACAGATTTGTCTCCAAGAGGCTGCCATGTCTCAGGACTGCACTTCCCAGACATGTCAAACAGAGTACCATGCAGACCCTCATCATGTGCAGCCGTGATGAGTGGATGAGAAGCCACAAATCCATCCCAGGGGTCGCACCTGTGTCCCTCAATGACAGGGGCAACAGGTGCTGATCGATGGTTCTGTCAGGGATAAAGTAATGGCTAGGCTTATAAGGGACCCATGACCATTACCTTACTAACCTTCTATGATCCTATGAACCTTTGATCCTACGGAAATCCCACGTGACATGTATCAGGACTAGCATGCTGTGTCAAGGGGTATGCATGCAGAATTATGCTGCACCTCACACACTGTTCTACACATATGCACCTAGGTAAGCATGCACATATACAACTATACCTTGGCAATGTCACATTTCTGGGTTGCCACTATGCCATCCTGAGCTGCTGTATTGGCAGCAGGTCCCCACGGTGTAGACATACAGACACCTGGAACAGAAACAGAATAAGATCTGGAAGACAAGTCAGTCAGCAATACTAACAGCAATACAACATCATGACACAAAGGTACATACACTTTGATGTGTACACATGACAATTGCCAGCAGTCAGCACCTTATAGAGCATAACACTACTGCACTACAAACTGTCATTAAGTGTACTATATTCACCCTGTGCATCAGACACATATTAGCATGTCCTGCATTGATGGTATGGATGACAGGGATGTGGCAGAGGTATCATCACATGGACAGGGTGTGGTGTGGGGTTGCCAAAGGCCTAGGCTGTGCCACACAATTGACATTGTATGTGTGTATCTGGAGGGGTGCGGGTCAGCTGGGCCATGGAGAGGAGCTATGTGCATCTGGTGGTGACCTGCATGTGACAGTGATGTGTGAGTGTGTGCATGTACACAGTCAAGCCATGTGCCAGCCCTACATGAGGATATGTTGGACAGCTGTGGACCATACATGGCAAAATGCACAGTTCACCATCTTCAGCCACCAACACGGGAAGTGGTTCCACCAGGAGTGGCACTGGCACCACCATGCCCAGGGCCAGATGCCGTACTACTTGCTGATGGTGAGCAGTGTCTGCTGGGTCTGTGTCCCTCATGGGACCATCCAGGACCATGTGCCCATGGCCTATCATGTTGTGGTGTGGACAGCACCCTCCCTTCAGTACTGCTGGTGGTACTGCCACTATGGGAGTGTGACTGCGCATGGCTCTCAGCTGATGTTGCTGACCTACATACACGTGTCTGAGACCCTACTTCCACCACATTTTCAAGTACAGACATTGCGTGGTTAAGTACTGACAATGTCTCACCCCCACCATCTATTCACTACAACAGCAAAATGGTGTAAGGCATCACCAATGCCATGGATAAGGTCTTGCATGCCAGGCAGTGTGGACTTCAACCCCCATGGTCACCTGTGAGGGGAAGACAACATGACTACATTAATTCCTGCACTATAATGTCTGCTGATCCACACACACACACACACACACACACACACACACACACACACACACACACACACACACACACACACACACACACACACACAGGTGAGGTGCCAAAAATGCATTAGACAGACCACACCTTATGACTGATACCATGCACAGCACAAAAGCAGACCACAACAGACACACACAAGACAGGCCCTTAACAACATGCAGTGCAGGTATGTCCAGCTAATTTTGCTAGTACTATACACCTGTGAGATAAGTGACATGTCAGTGCATGTGATGGGATTTCACCTACAACACAGTGGACCCATTTCCACAATAGTAATGCACCCCTTTATAGCAGACTGCCTACACCTTCACAAAAATATGTGCTAATATGTTACAGCTCCTGCAAATATGCTACTGTGATTACCAATGTAATGCACTGCAGTGAACCCCTCCACAAGTGAACATGCATATATTGCAATAAGGCTAAGCTTAACAGATGTGTCCATGGCAAACTGGCAGCCTTTAACATGCCTAGGGTATAGATGAGCCATAACAAAACAGTTCCACACTCACTGGCAACAGGATGATGGACCCCGGCCACACCAGAGGTACCTATGGATTTGTGCGGGGGGGGGTATTGTCAGCAGACACAAATATGACATTGGTACAAGACAATATGTGCATATATCAACATGTACAGTACAAACTGTGATATTACCCACATTGCTGACATTCACAATATGTGTGCACACATGTGGATGACAACCCCCCCCCGCACAAATGCAGAGTGACCTGACATGTGTAGAGGTATACATAGGCTGCCGCTATGAATGCTACAGTATTAATGTGATGACAACTGGAGGCTTACCTGGACATTCCTTGGCTGTGGAAGCTGTGCCCCCCCCACAACATATGATGTGATCAATTCTTGAGAGCTGGTGACAGAACCCAGGTTTGCCAGGAACTCGTCTGTGGCTGAGAGTGGTTGTTGTGTAGCAGGCCCTCCACCAGTGTCAGCATGGTCCCTGGGCACAGCAGTGGCCCTTTGCCATGCATGATGTATAATATCAGTAGCCCAGTGTCATTCCTGCTCATAGCTCCTGTCGTGCTTTCCCACATGACTAACCTATGCCATGAGGTTTGCCCACAGTGCAATGCATTCCTGCTGGTTAGGGTGACTCCTTGACAACAGGACCTGGTGATGGAGTCTCAGGGAATCAATTATGGCGTCAGTCTCTGCTTCTGAGAAAAGTGGATTCCTACAGCGGTATATCCCTCCTAAAAGATATGAAGATGGGAACACATCACAGGACCACATACATTGTTCACCACTATGTACACACCCTGCACATTCACATTTGCCAGGACTATTCACCGCTAACTCCCACATCATAGCCCATCATCTATCACCACAGTATGTATGTGGCTATCAGCAACATAGTGCAATACATCATGCATTGCCCTCCTGATCTTGATGCTTCCTGCTATTTGCTGCATGTTCTATAAGGTGTTCAAATGCATTTTTCTGTTGCACCTATTACTGCTTGTTCATAGCCTGCCTACATTGTATGCAGTGGTGTCAGCCTCCTACTGTTGTAGTAATCACCTGGGCTGTAGGCCCACCCCTTAGGTCTATATGTGCAACAATTGACATGCAAAAGATAAATACCACGACAGAAAGGAAAAAAGCTGAAGCCTCTAAAAAACAGTGTCTTTAATAGATCTTAGCACCTCGGCTTACACAAGCCTTCAAGAGATAACAAAATACACATACAGATACAGATAAGAATGCAAGAGCATCTAAGGGATATAAAAAATAAAAAAGTGGAAAGCCCAATAACACAACATTATATGACATGTCATGAAGGTATAAGTGATTGTTTAAAGGGTATGATTTTGGAAACTGTATATGGATGGGATGGAAGAGAAGTTAAAAAAATTATTGTATAAGGAGACAGTATGCATTCTGAAGTTTGGAAATATGGCACCCAATGGGTTAAATCTTGAATGTAATTGGAAGGTGTTTTTGTAAGTAATGAATTAATTAATTTTACTTAATTGATTAATGTGTTGATTTATGTTCTTTACAAGAATTAATGTGTGTGCATTTTGTTATCTCTTGAAGCCTTGTGTAAGCCGAGGCACTAAGATTTATTAAAGACACCATTTTTTAGAGGCTTCAGCTTTTTTCCCCACCCCTTAGGTCTCCCTGGCCTTCCCCCCTCAGATTCTGGAATATGTGGCTGGACAATGTCCTACAGTTTTCCGCTGCCAGTCCAGCTGATATGGACATCCTGGCACAGTGTAGCACCTGCATCATATACATGGATGGACAACCATCTACAAACACCACCAAGGAACACACTGTGTGAGAGATGCAATGACATTAGGAACTTACAGTCCATGCTCTCTCCCTGTTAAACCCACATATCTAACACCAAACAGGTTGTCGACACAATCAGTACACCTCACACACCACCCACACCTATACAACACACATATGCAGACATCCTCAACATACGCATCCGCAAACAAAGGAGACCTCAGAGCCAAAGCCACACATGAATGCCACAATCCTACACAGCATATACCACACACAGCCATACACCTGTGCTCCAGAGCCATGAAGGCGTCACCACATATCAAGCATATTAGACATAGGAGACTCCATTATGAGACACACTGATGTGCCTCTCACCAGGCTGTATATGTGGATGGTTACAGTGACTTGTGTGTCAGGTGACAGAATAGGCACTGCTGTCTCTCACCAACAGGTTCTGTCATAAGTCTGTCACAGTCCATGCTGGCGTGCCTGACCTGAGCTGTACCTCCCTGGACTATATGCAGTGAGACATGAGTGAGCACGCTGATTTTGTATCCCAGGCAGGTATGACCCTAGCCTTATAAAGCATTTCGCTGTCACCCAGACTGATAATGCAATACAATCAGGAAATGATTGACCTTAACATGTGGCCTGTTATCTTGTGATATTCCAGGGGGTTCCTGTACCTGAGAGCCTGGGTGATATGGTCAACAAACCACGATGCTTTGCCAGAGATGGCCTCCATCTGTCTCAACTGGCCTTTACGTGTCTGGCAATGGTTCTCGCCAACCCCATAGTGCCTTCATTAGGAAAAGTAGTGAGGTTATCACTATGAACATACAACTGTCAGTGCAGCACACATTGAAGGCCATGCTGCTAAATGTTAGGAGTCTACACATGACTCAGCTCTGAGTGTAAGCATTCTTAACCTTGGGAAATGCTGACATCTGTGCAATCACAAACATATGGTTCAAAGCTGCAGAGAGCACCCTAGCCATACCTGGTCAACCATCTGACCATACAGTCAGATCCTAAAATTGTGGGTAGTAATGCCACAGCAGATGGGGTTTCACTATATATGAGACACATACACACCTTCATGCTGTACAGGCAGTAAGATGTACAGGGGATACTGCAGGGGCAGTTCACTATCGCCAACACACCTATTCAAATCATAGCTAGCTACAGGCCCCCACATGTGACCAGGAAGCCCATTCTGCCTATGTGGACCTCATCAACTGTATTAGGATTTGGGTCTGTACCATGATCCTGGGTTACTTGAATGACCCAAACTGGAAAACATACCCATGCCAGCACACAAATGGCCAGAGAGCCATCAACACTGGAATTACAAACACCTTGGTGCAGCTAGGGGCTACCCCCACATGAGGAAAAGGTGTGTTGGAGTTGATATTACACAAAATAGCTCACCACTGCAGCATCCCTATAGTGTCATCCTCAGTGACAAAGCAAACATCATGCGGTCATGTGTCCAGTCACCATCTCTCACAATACCCATCTAGCTTGGGTCAGACGTACATACATATCCAACATGGAATACAGCCTCCTTTGGGGTGGTATATACAGCTTCACAGCCCCCACCCCCTTCTGTAGGAGCTGGCACCAATATCCACACATACACACAAGTGCTATACATACATTTGTATAGATGCATGGAGTCAGGTATACCTGACAGAACTGCATCATCCTCTGCAAGGATATGTACACCTGTCTGGTGGACATTGGCAAGAAACAGTGTCTGTAACAGCGATGGCATACCGCCATTCGAGACAAAGTAAGAAAAGGTGCCCATTTTGAAGCAATGTCTCCTTAGCGTGAACAACTGAATGAGAACCTGGAAACCTGCACAGCAAACACAAACCCCACATTATCGACATCCACTACAGACAATCATCTCCCCTTCTGCACAAATGCCTGCAACATCAGAGGAAGCACTTGAATTTGTTCACTTGTGGTGGACAAGGACACCACCTATACCAGTGCTGTAGGTCTACCATACTTAATGCCTGACAGAGTCAGTGTACGCTTAGCCCCCTGTCCCCCCATCAGTACATCAGGACATTCCCAGTACCTGCCCCCTTCGCCTATATGTAGTGAACAGGTCACCACTGCCATGTGAAAGTCATGGTATAAAGCTGCCATGGGAGCCTATCACATCACAGGATGCATCCTACATGACCCCATGCATGACCTTGCACCACCATAAGGCACTGTATTCAAAGGAGGCCTGACTACTGCCTTTGTCCCAGCCATGTGAAGGACAACCACTGTCACCCCTTTACACTAAGGTGGGGCATCCAGCAATCTATCACATTATACACCCATCAGCTTAACTAGGCTGATCTGCAAGGCCATAGCACAGTTTATAGTGAACCTCATTAACAAGGACATTGGTGACTTCCACACACTCCATCATACACAGGCTCTGTCAAGAAAGGGATCACGTCTGTTACACTCAGTTGACCTTTTTGACACAGTCACCAAAGCCATGCAGGGAGGGTGAGAGTGCACACTGCCTACCTTGAACTGGACAAAGAGTTTGACAGTATAACCCACTTGGCCATAACAGATATACGCTCCCAAGTATGCCTCACACCATTATGTTACAAGTGGGGTAGCACACTGGCACACTGACATGACCCACCTAATCCACATAGAGGAATCCACCTCAAGCGGTTGACCCATAACTAGCGGCGCCAACTGATGTTCTCTGTTTGGGCCTCTGTTATGTGTGATGTACACCTCTGATGTGCAGGCACAGCCATTGGGCTATGATCGACCATGTTTGCAGATGACTGCATGCTGTGTGCTGTCACCGTATTTCCTAGTGATGTGGATACCTGTCTAGGAGGGTCTCACGCAGACACATGACGGGTTCCAGAAACATGGCCTCAGGCTGCGCACCAGGAAATGCAGTGTCAACCTCTTTGGGGAGACTAACGTCCCCACATATTATCACAGTACTAACAGCATCCTAGGCACACACTCAGTACTGAAGGATCTGTGCACACAGGTTGATGGCAACATGCCATTTCACCACCATATTGATTCCTTTGTAAGATAAACCTTATATATGGCCCACCTCATACATACTCCTCAGAAGTGATCTCTGCCTGGCATACAAGGCAATCACTGACTCCACATTGTTGGGATTGCTGCACAAGTGTAGTTGAAGCTACACTCTATTAACCCATACACATGCCCTCAACCTGGTGTGTGACATCAACTGGGCTTGTTGGCAGCTCAGATGTGTCTCCCACACATTCACCCTTCTGTGGAACGTACATCCTTTCCATATCAGGCAGATTAGCTATTTACACCTTTGCAAGTGGAACCTGGATAACTGGATGGTTAACAGCACATACACCCTTGAGATACCACCTGTGTCCCTGTTGGACTGGGTCATCAGGTGCTGCCTTGCTACACATAGGCTAACATCTAGGCTATGCTTATAGGAGCTCAGGGCCTATAGCCTAGTAACCTCATATGATCCTACGTATACCAGTCATGGCCTGTGTGCTGTGACAGACTGTGTTGTTACGTGTCCACACCCCTCACTGCTATCTACTGTGGTGTGTCCCCTATGGGGAATGTTACAGTACCATGTCATACAGCCACCATCAGACAAATATGTGACTGGTACTACAAGTTTATGGGGACAATCCAGCAACATGTGTGCTATACAATACCTGACAGCAGTACAAATGTGGTGTAGGGTTTTCTCCTCGTAAGTGTCTGACATCTGCAGTACACAGATGTTTGCGGAATGTGTACATGTGCATGTGCCTGATATATGTGGATGTGGACCCCCTGCCTGACAAATGTGGATTTCTGGAAACCAGTTGGACAATATGTAATGGTTGTACCCAGACTGTGGGGAATGTGTGTGTGACATGGCAGACCCTCAGAACACAGTACTGATATCTGGTACTGTATTCATTTCCTTACATTGTATACTCAATATGTACACATTGCTGCTGAGGTGGAGCCTGTGTCCCCCACTACTGCTGCCTATAACATGCTGTCCCACTGCGGGGTTTCCCAGGTATGTTAGCCATAGCTGTCAGGCAATGAGATACAGGTGTGGAGTACACAGTGACCTAGCCAGAGTACATCAGGAACAGTCAAGGACACCTGGAACATGGTTGAACTATGCCTGTATGACATTCACACACTGAGAGAGGCTCACTGACAGTGCATGATGTGATATGCCAGCTGTCTCCCCCAGTGGTTACTGTCACTATTGTACAACAGACATTCCAGTAGCATTGATACATGAGCTGACCATTGTTGGGGGGACTCAGGGGCCAGAGCTGTGATCTATGTCACTGTGGACAGAACTAAAAGGGAAGACTGTAGGTGCTTGACAGCTGACTAACAGCAACATGTCATTCCAAGCTATGTTGCTGAGACCTACTGTTGGAATTCCTATTTCCCATGACTGCATACCCCCATCTGCATTCCATTACATGGGGAATTCTATGACATACCTGGTATTGTGCTGTACTCCTTTGTGAGCAGAAACCCATTGGTAGTCTTCTTAGGAAAGGGCAGTCTGTCTTCATGAAGAAAGTCACAAACCTGTTTACCATAGGCAGCAGCTTGCCTTTTATATGTAATGCTCATGAACAGGTGATTGCCTGTGCACCAATCTGTGACTTACACTTGCTAAAAGCATCCAGAATAACTGGGTTGCATTTTCATTAGCCAATGGCATGGCAACACAGTGCTATAATTAAGGCCTTCATATAGGTCTTGGCCCGTTTCCTGGCTGGTGAGGAGGACATTATCAAGGTGTGGGAGCTGCAGTATCACAGAGGGTAGGTAAAAATACTGTCCACTGTTTGGATTAATGTGGTACAGCCACAGTTTTGCATGCTATGTTTGCCCATTGTTAACAGACTTTCTGATTCTGTAACAGTTTACTGTTTAACAATGTGTGTTGGGGTCAGTAAGGAGACAGGCAGATGTGAGTGTCATACATTACTTTTATATGAATGTGCATGCTGGTCTATCAGCTGTGTATGTTTGTTGGGGAAGACTGTAACAGATATCCCTGTCACCTGACCATTCCCCCCAACCCTTTATGTATGGGTGCTGTGTGGATGGCCTGTTCTAGGTGTTTGGGAGGTATGTTAGGTTTGTAGCAGGTAGCTGAGCATACTGCTGCATGTATAGCAGGCTGCAGCTGCTGTATTCTGGCCTGGAGTCATACTGGGGATTGTGAACACACTGGGGGACAGCAAACTGTATATGTGAGTGAGGGGGCAGTGTCAGCTCTGTTGTGACTGGATAGCCAGGGTGAGGGTACCCATAAAGCCATAAAAGTCCAGGTGAGGCATGTGCCTCTGGTATATATGTTACGTAATAGTGCCATCCAGAAAGTGGTAGGCAGCATTTAGGACACATATTCTTATTTGTGACGTGTCCCACCCTACAGGCCTTTGATATGCTACTGTGGGTGGCAGTGACTGCGGTAGCAGCAACCAGTTCAGCTGGACATTTAGGGCTCAGTTATTTCAATATTGTATTGACAAGCATGTAGTTGTGCAACAGACTGGACTGTGGGCCAGGACTGTGGGTGTCCAGATGTCACACATACTAGGTATGTCACAGATAGAGATACTGAGTCATTATTATGGTAGGTGTAGTTGCAAGACATATGTGGATATTCAGGATTCACATGAACATGTGTGTTCAGATGGGCATGACTTGTGACACTGACCTGTCTCTCCTGATTTTGTAACCTCAATCTGCACTGACTTGCCAGTAGTTCAGCACACAGAACAGGTTTATGACAACCGTACCATAAGTAGGTAGCATAACTGTGGACATTCTGCAACAGTCTGTGCAGTTGTTAGCTCTACCTGATATTGTAGGCCTCACGTAAATCCATCATGTATTTGGCTGTGTGCTGGTTCGGTGTCTGCATCACAGACACAAGTACACTGTAATGTATCCCATTATATGTAGAAGTAGTGTGTCACTGGCAATCAGGATATCTTTGTAAAAACACCAGTTTTTCTTCACAGCTGAGTTGGCCTAGTGGCCTAATGCACTGTGCTGTAGTTGACATGGTCCTGGGTTCAATACTTGGCAGGGGGTGTATATGTTTGCTGATGTAACATCACTGTAATGCATGATATATTTATAGAAACAACAGTTATTCTCCACAGCTAAGTTGGCCTAGTGGGCTAATGCACTATGCTGTAGCTCAGAGGGTCCTGGGTTCGAGACTTGGCAGGGGTGATTATTTTATTGATGTGCATAACAGTGTCAGAATCAGATAAGGTGATCAAAGCAGTTTTAAGCGGATTTGCATGGATTTGCGTGACACGCTGCAATACTAACACCATGCTTTGTCCCACTTAAACCCACGCAACTTCCAAAAAAAGAAAAGAAAAAATGGGTGATAGAAAGTGGTGAAATGGGGGTACGCAGATGGAAAACAATATGAAAGGCAGGTAGGGATGTGCAGGATGGGTGTAGGAAAGGGCCATAGCTCTCCATTTCTTGTACTGCAACAGCTGTGCATGTTGTGGGCAATTTGGAATTTGGAGCCTCACATCCCACAGAGAAGGGTGTGGGTGACATAACTTTGTTGATTCATTGCTGGGATGATTGATTGATGGCAGTGTATGTGGGGTGAAATGGAGAGCTATGTATGGGGGCAATATTTTTTTGCAAGACAGATGCCCCTTTTTTTAAGCAGAGAGTGGAATGTTGGGGAAGGGTTGTAGGTACATTTAGGAAGGTAAGTTGGGTAGGAGAGGTTGCTTTTGCAGACAGACAAGACAGTGAACAGGGGTGGTGTATGACACATGAGGGGTAAACATCTTGGACGGAGAGGGTGTTTGGGAATCAGAGGACCAAGTGCCCCCAGATGGCAACAGTGGGACTGAGCTCCCCACCCATGGGCAGTCACCACTGCTCCTTCACGGCCCCAAAAGTGGCTGTGCTGGGGGTTGGGAGCCAGGGCCAGCCTGCCGTCCAGGTGTGCCAGTCTACCCTCGATCTGGCGCAGTCAGTCTTCCCAATCACTCTAGATAACCCTGTGCACCATCCCTGGGAACTGATTTTGGGTGACCACATCCACTCTGCACCTGGGGGGGGGGGACAGGCCCTGTCCCCTGAGGTGGTTCCACTTGTGGGTGGTGCAGGACGACTGGAGGAGGCAGCTCCAGGTTGAATCGCAGACATGCTGGGACCCAGTGCCATGGCCAGATGAGGTGGCATAGGTGGATCTGCTGGAACTAGCCTACCCAATCTTGCCATGGTGTTGAGGTTTGTCAAAGTGTATTGATTAGTCATCAACAGAACATTTCAACATTAGTTATAACAGCATGCATGGGTGTTCCAATTAACACAGAACAATAGAATTGCATAGCGTACAGAACTCAGGTGTAAATGGAATAACAGTCATTATTGTAACAGCATGTCAGTAACAGTTATGGCAAAAAGCCAACAACATTGGGATTTCAACAAGGTATGTTAGTATGCAACCATTGTAATATATAGCCAATAATATAACACAGGGCCTAACATTAGGTTTTGAGAACAACATATGTGAAAATGGAACCATAACCGTAGTATAAGAATAATAATTTGTGATGCAGATAAGGGGTGGGGGAGACAAAGACATTCCATTGCCAACTGTATAGGCTATATTTTTCAAAACAGTACTGCTCAATACTTTACATGTCTGTCCTTACTTTATGCCTACAAGTGCCCTATGGCTTCTGTAGCACATACATACCTCTCAAGCTATCCAGATGGGATGGTAATGGCCAAGCTGTAACACCTACAGGTACATAACTACAGCGGACTATTACATGTCAGGGGAACATATATGACTACCAAGGTGTGCTCTGCACTGATGTTGGTGTGAGTGTGCTACTCGGATACTTCAACTTGGTTTATATCTGTGTCCAAGATTTTTGGCAGCAGTGATACTATCCGTGACACAGTGACACTTGAGAGACATGTGTCATGCACAGAGAGTTTACACTTGTTCTGCCGTCATTGGCAGGCATGGGGTTAAACTATCAGCAGACATTCACAGATGTACCAGGTATAGAGCCGTACCAACAATAGACCATTTAATTTGTCTTATTAACTTGAAATAGTACTGTACTTCATGTCGTTTTATTTAATGGAGTCTTATCACCTTGCTGAGAAATGCTGCTTGCGCACTACTACATCTGGACACAGGCATTAGTATAACCTTCATACAGCTACTAGAGACATTTATTTACCTGTAAGTCCTGTGGGGAGAATATCTGTTAACAATACATAACTGTTTCTATAAATAGTCAGTATTGCTTGTCTGTTACTATAAATATATCTTAGTACCTGTCCCTGTATTCAAACCCCGGTCTGTGAGTTGCATAAGGAACAACATATATATTGCTTATCAGACTGAGCTAGTGAGCCACTGCTGTGTGCTGATTGAGTGATATGTACCAAAAGCTCATCTGATGACAAATTGTGACCTGGTAGTATAGGTAGAGTGTCACACAAGACTGCAGTGACAGTTGAACATACATGCATGAGATCCATGCATGATAGAGAGAGTAGGTGAACTGTGTATTAACACTTGGAATGCAGGTGTACACAATTAACCCCTAGTGGTTGGGAGTATGTGTGATCTGTACAGACCATATCGGGGTGCTGGGTTGCCTACCTGACCCATATACATTTGCATATGGTATATTTGCAGGCTACAGCTATTACAGTTTTATACTTCCCTGCATCAGCGTACCTACATTCAGGGATGCATATAGCTGAAATGCGAAGGTTAACACAAGACAATCCTGGGAGAAACACACTACTCAGTACTACTCTAGGTTCAGATCTTAGTGCAGGACAAATATATTGCATTATATCTTGTAGTACAGCTCCACATCTACACTTTAGCTTAACAGTTATTTATTGGCCAACCGTCAGTCACTTCATGGTGTTATACCCATGTTTACTTCACAAAACCTGTAATATTTGATTTCTTGAACATCTACTCAGAATACATACAACAACTGGAAGGACACAGATTTATTGAGGGTGGGATGACACAGTGACTGGTATACAGCTGACAATCTTTATTGTTCTACACTTTAAATAATGCAGGCATTGGAAGACATCTGTTATTACACAATTTATGCAGTACTACCTTTATTTCTCCACAACTCTGACTGCAGGTGTACTGTATTTCCTGTAGATTAGGAATGCAGTTAATTTATTCCCTTCACTTTTCAATGCCAGTGTACTTTATTACCAGAACATGTATTATTAATACAGTATACGCGTTATTAACTTTCTTTCCGTAACAGTAGTTTATTAAATCTGGAGGACTGTTTCTGCAGGAAGCTTTTATTTTTAATGGCTTTTCTACAAAATATGCAGTTTTAAGTGACTGTCAGCTGGGAGTACAATATTATGTACATATGCTTAGCTTTGTCAGTGAATAAGGCAAATGAACTGAAATTTAGATGTGCTGTAAAATTTATGTTACCATTCATTCACGGATTATTTTTCTGAAAAAAAGTAAGTCAGTTTATGTTTTGTAAATAAAAGTTGCCTCTTTGGAAGAAACCAAGTGTGTTTGATACATAAAACATCACAATACATGCATAAACATATTGACAGACAGACAGATAAATAAACATACATACATATAAATATACGGGATGCATCACTTACATCAAGTGATGGTATAGTCAACAGCTATTTTGTCAACACAATTTTCTTGACAAAACATCTGATTGGCAGTTGTGTGACACTGTTACATTACCAGGTTGGAGAATATGCCCTTTCACCAGTATTCTGTGATTTCAGAGTTGGAATATATAATTAGCAGGGTGCATGGGGACTTCCCTCTCCCATGTAAAAAACATTGTTTTCTAGCTGCATGCTCCACTGTTATGCCTTAGAGCATTCATAGCTGCGAGCCAACATTTTGGTTTCTTTGTGTCAATATTAGTGATGTCGACATTTGGGTGTTTAAATGTTTTTAAGTATACCTGTGTGTGTGTGTGTGTGTGTGTGTGTGTGTGTGTGTGTGTGCGCGCGAGCCTATATAAATATATACACACACACACACACACACACACACACACACACACACACACATATATAAACCAAAGGGTAAAAAGGTCACACAGATACACCTTGAATGCACCAGTAAAGACAAAAATAAACATAAATAATCATGAGCATTCAGAACAGATGTAACTGAAACACTGGTGTGTCCTTACAGGGCCACATGCATATATCCCATGTACCTCCACTAGTGGAGGTATACGGTATTACACAGTGATTACCCTAGCTTTGTTGGGTCATTCTTGTAATTAATACTTGATTATGTATTTATTTTAGAGTAACAATTAAGATATTGATATGGTAGAAGTATTATGGTATAGAAAGATATTTAAGACAAAAAAAAATACAGTGTAGTAACTCCAAAATGAAAAAGAGTTATTATACTGAACATTTCAGTTTTGCATAGAAAGGGTGTCTATATACAAAAACAATTTATGAAATATACAGCACTTCAAAAACTAGAAACAGAGTAGAGACAAGAAAGGACTTGGTAAAGAAGTACAGTGGTATTAAGGATAAGAGAAGGAGGTAGTTAATGGAGGAAATAAAGGAAAATGAGTTGAGCTAGGAGAAGAGGTAAAAAAAAAGAATATCAAATCATACAAAGTACAAAGGAGTTAAAATAGCATGATGTAAAACACAGACAGGACAGATATGGTGAAAAGAGTCAATGAGAGAGGCAGCCATGTTCTCATTATCATCCAGGTGTATTACAAATGCATGGTCAGGATGTGTAGAAGAATTCTTTCAAGGATTGTTTAAATAAGTACCTGCTGGGAACAGAGTTGGATCATGATCAAGTAGAGCCACATGCAGGATAGTGGATCAGGACACCCCCCACACAGCAGCCCTCCTAGACATTCCAGTGTTCCACTGCTTGGCTATTTCTCTCCAGTTACCATAAACACAGTTCAAACCTGTCAGTGTGTGTGTTATTTTCATTTTTACTTTTAAAATGATTAGAGATATTTAAAACTTTTATTTCAAATTTTATAGCACAAACACTGATAGCCATTGATAAACAAACCAATACAGTCTCACAATGACAGCAGACTTAAGATGAACAGCAAGCTTCTCTGCCCTTGAAACTCACATTCATTGAAAAGCTATTGAAACCCACATTCAAAAAAATGCATCTGGCCAGTGACAAATTAAGTTTACCTTTGCTCTATTTTTAAACTGGTTCCCTTGAACACATTTTTTGGACCATGCACACATTCATGTGTTCTTTGATGCATCATCCTGATTGTATTAAATTATATACCTTGTATAATAAAACACTACTTGTTAGAGTGTGTTTTTAATGTATAGGTTTGAATATTTTTCTGGTAAGCAATTAAACAAAATGTATGAACCAATAATAGCAAAACTACTCAATTTTACAGAACATTTCAACCACAAAATGCCACTCCAATTTCTGTCATTACAATTTTTAATCTACAGAAAATTCCGTGTTTCTATGCAGGTTTGGATACGGAGGACAGATTTTAATTGATCATCTATTGTGACCCTCAGCAGCTTGAGGTGAGGAAAGACATCACTATTACTGTGGTTTAATGAGGACATTTTTAAGTTATCTTTGAGAGATGAGATGGATTTCCGGATAATAACAGTAATTTGTTTTTTAAATTTTAAGGAGAAGTTGGTGGTCTGTAAAATAGATTCCAATGGAGTTGAAGATATTTTGGGTGATGGTTTGTAGTTTGGAAAGACAGAGGAGTCATCTGCATAATATAGTAGAGTAACTGGCTGGAAGGATGTATGGAGATCATTAATAAATATATCAAAAAGTAGAGGGCCAAAGACAGATCCTTGTAGGACTCCAGTGCTGCCAGGGAGAAAAGGGGAGTGAGCAGAAAGCCATTTAACTGACTGATATCAGGTAATAGTAATGTGAGACATACCCAGAGAAGCCATTTTCAAGAGTAGTTTGGAATGGGAGACCACATCAAAGGTTTTGGAAAGATCTAAGAAGAGAAAAGAAATTAACTTATTGCTATCCCTGGCCTTAATGACATTCTCCAGGAAAGCTAAAATGGCAGTTTTGCTGTGGTCTGGCCTGATGCCATGCTGGGTGGGGGTAAGTAGACTATCCTGAAGTAGATAATGTAGAACTTGTTTGTGAATGCACTTTTCTAATATCGGGGGGGGGATTACTACAGTTACTTATTTCAGTGGAGGTATCACCTTTACAAAGTGGGTTGATGTAAATTTCTTTCCAGAGTAGTGGGACATAACTTTCTCAAATGGAACAGTTCATTAACATAGAAATAGGATATACAATTGTGTAACAAGCAAGTTTCACATATTCTGAAGGGGAATTGTCAGCTGATGGAGAGTATGGCTTAATTTTGCCTAATAAATGTTTTATAAAAAAGGTTGAGGCAGGTTTTAAGGAGAAAAAGAGATTTAGAGAATTAACAGGTTGTACTGGACAAGAGGGGGGTTGTGAAGAGTTATAGGTGAGAATAGCTATATATTAAATGAAATGGAAGTTAAATTTTGCAGTATGAGGGAGAATTGTCTGGCAGGAGTTAAGGGATAATCGAGTTCCAGGATATAAAATTTTATTTGTTGTAGCCCAGAATTTTTTTTTGAGGGGAGGATGGTCTATTGTCTAAGTAATATTACTTTCTATCATTGACAAGTTTTCTTTATCTTGTTTCGAAGTTGTTTGTAATATTGTAGGTTATCAGAAGACTTACGTTTTTGCCACTGTCACTAGGCCTTTTCTATTTTTTGCATTACAGTTCTGGCAGAATATGATAGGGTGAGTTGTTAGTTTTCACTCTTCTCCTCCTTAAGGGAGCAAAGACTATTAAGACTGTCTGAAAATGCAGCAGTGAATCTGTGTACAGTATCATTGAATGGTAAGGTATAGAGAGAAACAAGGTGGGATGGTAGTCACTGAAGAGGTCTGGGAGAATACCAGGAGGGCAGTAATGATCTAGATGTGAGACTAGGATCCAGCCACCATGGTGCCAGTGTTTCTAACTTTATTAAAGCGAGTATGGAAGGTTCTAAGTTGGGTGACAATGAAAAGGTTAATACTAGTAATGGGATAATCTGATATAATAACTTGACAATCCATGTTGATGCCAATGAGTATAATGGCTTCATATAATATATTATTAGATGTCCAGTGGAAGATGTCTTCCAGAATGGTGATCTGGTTAACAGGGGGAACACAATGGGCAACAATACATAATTTTTATAGTCATTTTATTTTAGCATGGAAAGAATGAATTCTGTTTTATGGTATTATGGAAAGATAGTAGGAAAGGTTGAAAGAGTTAGAAAGTTACAGTGTATGATGGCCATACCTCCAGATTTTCTTGTATTCTATCAGAGCATAAGGTACTATACAGAGAAGAATTTCAGAGTATTTTAGTTATGGTTTGAGCCATATTTTGGTAACAGCAACAATATCTAGAGAATATTGGGTGAT